>NW_025533648.1:287500-578881 GCF_020615455.1 Coregonus clupeaformis
CTTGTATCTCCTCCAAAGTGTTTAGGATTTTCTGCACTTCGTCCACAAGGACTTTCCTGTCTACTTGACATTTGGGTATGTAGAAACACTGCAATGATAAGGGGAAAATAGTATACATATTTTGTTAATATTATCTGAGTCTGATATATATCATAACTTGCACGCATGACTAATGCACATAAACTAGTTCGCTAGACACCAGTCACTCCGGATGGAAGCTTCTCCTAAATGACTGTGAAGCAAATTACTAAAATGAGCGACATTCAGTCACTGGTGGCCTTTATTCTACCTCAGGGTTGAGGAGTACAGACTCTTCATCATAGTGTAGGCGAGCCTTCTGTCCAGAGGTACTGAGGTTGACCAGAACCTTCAGGCATGGGGCAGTGCTGACCCCTCTGCAGTCGGCCCACTCATCCAGAACATCAACCTGGACCAGCAAGCAGCTGGCCTCCTCATGCCAGTCACTGAAACCACCAGCATGAATAGGAGTTGATGAGAAGCAGTTGTGTAAAGTACTTAAGTAAAAATACTTGAAAGTACTACTTAAGTATTTTTTTATGAGTTCTTTACTTTACTATTTATATTTTTTACAACTTTTACTTTTACGTCACTACATTCCGATAGAAAATGATGTACAGTGAGGGGAAAATAATATTTGATCCCCTGCTGATTTTGTACGTTTGCCCACTGACAAAGAAATGATCAGCCTATAATTTTAATGGTAGGTTTATTTGAACAGTGAGAGACAGAATAACACAAAAAAAAATCCAGAAAAACACATGTCAAAAATGTTATAAATTGATTTGCATTTTAATGAGGGAAATAAGTATTTGACCCCCTCTCAATCAGAAAGATTTCTGGCTCCCAGGTGTCTTTTATACAGGTAACGAGCTGAGATTAGGAGCACACTCTTAAAGGGAGTGCTCCTAATCTCAGTTTGTTACCTGTATAAACAAAAACTAAAAAATACATTTAAAAAAATAATGTAATAATTATAATAATAATAATAATAAAAATACACATATAAAAAATTAAATAAAAAAACAACAACAATATATATATAAAACAAATGAAAATTAAAAACATACTCTAAAAAAAATAAAAAAACATTTCAAAAATGAAGAACTATAAAAAAGATATGGCTATCATAAGGTGAATGCACCAATTTGTAAGTCGCTCTGGATAAGAGCGTCTGCTAAATGACGTAAATGTAAATGTAAATGTAAATGTATAAAAGACACCTGCCCACAGAAGCAATCAATCAATCAGATTCCAAACTCTCCACCATGGCCAAGACCAAAGAGCTCTCCAAGGATGTCAGGGACAAGATTGTAGACCTACACAAGGCTGGAATGGGCTACAAGACCATTGCCAAGCAGCTTAGTGAGAAGGTGACAACAGTTGGTGCGATTATTCGCAAATGGAAGAAACACAAAAGTACTGTCAATCTCCCTCGGCCTGGGGCTCCATGCAAGATCTCACCTCGTGGAGTTGCAATGATCATGAGAACGGTGAGGAATCAGCCCAGAACTACACGGGAGGATCTTGTCAATGATCTCAAGGCAGCTGGGACCATAGTCACCAAGAAAACAATTGGTAACACATTACGCCGTGAAAGACTGAAATCCTGCCCGCAAGGTCCCCCTGCTCAAGAAAGCACATATACAGTGAGGGAAAAAAGTATTTAGTCAGCCACCAATTGTGCAAGTTCTCCCACTTAAAAAGATGAGAGAGGCCTGTAATTTTCATCATAGGTACACGTCAACTATGACAGACAAATTGAGAATTTTTTTCTCCAGAAAATCACATTGTAGGATTTTTTATGAATTTATTTGCAAATTATGGTGGAAAATAAGTATTTGGTCACCTACAAACAAGCAAGATTTCTGGCTCTCACAGACCTGTAACTTCTTCTTTAAGAGGCTCCTCTGTCCTCCGCTCGTTACCTGTATTAAAGGCACCTGTTTGAACTTGTTATCAGTATAAAAGACATCTGTCCACAACCTCAAACAGTCACACTCCAAACTCCACTATGGCCAAGACCAAAGAGCTGTCAAAGGACACCAGAAACAAAATTGTAGACCTGCACCAGGCTGGGAAGACTGAATCTGCAATAGGTAAGCAGCTTGGTTTGAAGAAATCAACTGTGGGAGCAATTATTAGGAAATGGAAGACATACAAGACCACTAAAAATCTCCCTCGATCTGGGGCTCCACGCAAGATCTCACCCTGTGGGGTCAAAATGATCACAAGAACGGTGAGCAAAAATCCCAGAACCACACGGGGGAATGACCTGCAGAGAGCTGGGACTAAAGTAACAAAGCCTACCATCAGTAACACACTACGCCGCCAGGGACTCAAATCCTGCAGTGCCAGACGTGTCCCCCTGCTTAAGCCAGTACATGTCCAGGCCCGTCTGAAGTTTGCTAGAGTGCATTTGGATGATCCAGAAGAGGATTGGGAGAATGTCATATGGTCAGATGAAACCAAAATAGAACTTTGTGGTAAAAACTCATCTCGTCGTGTTTGGAGGACAAAGAATGCTGAGTTGCATCCAAAGAACACCATACCTACTGTGAAGCATGGGGGTGGAAACATCATGCTTTGGGGCTGTTTTTCTGCAAAGGGACCAGGACGACTGATCCGTGTAAAGGAAAGAATGAATGGGGCCATGTATCGTGAGATTTTGAGTGAAAACCTCCTTCCATCAGCAAGGGCATTGAAGATGAAACGTGGCTGGGTCTTTCAGCATGACAATGATCCCAAACACACCGCCCGGGCAACGAAGGAGTGGCTTCGTAAGAAGCATTTCAAGGTCCTGGAGTGGCCTAGCCAGTCTCCAGATCTCAACCCCATAGAAAATCTTTGGAGGGGAGTTGAAAGTCCGTGTTGCCCAGCGACAGCCCCAAAACATCACTGCTCTAGAGGAGATCTACATGGAGGAATGGGCCAAAATACCAGCAACAGTGTGTGAAAACCTTGTGAAGACTTACAGGAAACGTTTGACCTGTGTCATTGCCAACAAAGGGTATATAACAAAGTATTGAGAAACTTTTGTAATTGACCAAATACTTATTTTCCACCATAATTTGCAAATAAATTCATTAAAAATCCTACAATGTGATTTTTCCTCATTTTGTCTGTCATAGTTGACGTGTACCTATGATGAAAATTACAGGCCTCTCTCTTGCACAATTGGTGGCTGACTAAATACTTTTTTTCCCCACTGTACATGCCCATCTGAAGTTTGCCAATAAACATCTGAATGATTCAGAGGAGAACTGGGTGAAAGTGTTATGGTCAGATGAGACCAAAATCGAGCTCTTTGGCATCAACTCAACTCGCCTGTTATGATTCAACTGGATAAGAACCCAAATGCAGACAAGTACACCAAGCCAGAGAAGTTTTAACAGGTTTATTTACAATGTTCAAAGTCCAGGTTTCCAAATATATGGGAAGAGCAAGTCCAGGTACAGGGAGGGTAACAGATCCAGATCAGGGCAGGTGTGGTACCGTAATGTCCTAGTGTCCGTGGTGAGTCCAAAAGAGAGGTCCGGTAATGGAGAGCAGGATGGTGGTGGCAGGAGTGAAGCGGAGGCAGGAGTCAGGTTCCAAATATCTGTGGCACAGGAGAAAACGTAAATAGAACAGACCAAAAACACAAAGAGCAAAAATAACCAGGTTGAGTCGGCAGCGAGACTAACATGGTCGTCTTGACTATGATCTGACGATGAGTGGTAAGTTTGACCGGGTCTTAAAGGCTGAGGTGATTATGGTGAATGAGCTGCAGCTGGAACCCTGACTCCCGCACACCAGACTTCACTCCTGCAATCAAGGACAGACAGAGGGGAGGGAGAGAGCAGAGAGAGCTACCTATCAGCAGTAGGCCTAACAGTACCCCCCCCTCTACGGACGCCACCTGGCGGCCGACGGGGTTTATCGGGATGTAACCTATGAAACTCTCGGACCAGAGCAGGATCCACAATGAAGCTCCTGGGCACCCAGGAACGTTCCTCAGGACCATAACCCTCCCAATCCACCAGGTACTGGAAACCACGACCTCGGCGGCGAACATCCAGAAGTCGCCGGACAGTGTAGACCGGACCCCACCCACGATCCTGGGCGGAGGAGGGGGACGAGAGGGCGGGCACAAAGGGCTAACCGACACAGGCTTAATCTGGGAAACATGAAAGGTGGAATGAACCCGTAGGGAGGCAGGAAGCTGTAGCTTGACCGCGCAGGGGTTAACAATAGACAGTATCTTGAACGGTCCTATAAAACGAGGCGCCATCTTCCTAGACTCCACCTTCAATGGAAGGTCCCGTGACTTCAGCCATACCTCTTGACCAGGAGAGTAACCGGGAGCCTGGGACCGGTGACGGTTGGCTTGCCTCTGCATGTACGCCGAAGCTCGGGACAGAGCTACCCTGGCCTTCCTCCAGACCTTGAAGCAGCGGCGCATGTGGGACTGCACCGAGGGTACCGCAAGTTCCCTCTCTTGGGAAGGGAACAGGGGAGGTTGATAACCCAGAGCACACAGAAAAGGAGACAAACCAGAGGAAGCGTTAGTCAAGGTGTTATGAGCATATTCCACCCAGGGGAGCATGGAGCTCCATGACCCAGGGTTAGACCCAGTGACACAGCGAAGAGCGGTCTCCATCTCCTGGTTCGCTCTCTCGGCTTGCCCGTTGGTCTGGGGGGTGATATCCAGAGGACAGGCTGGATGTAATGCCCAAAGCTTTACAGAAAGCTTTCCACACCTGGGAGACAAACTGGGGACCCCTGTCAGAGACAATATCCGTGGGTAGACCATGAGAGCGGAACACATGTTCAACCAAAATATCAGCCGTCTCTCTGGCAGTGGGCAGTTTAGGTAGGGCCAAAAAATGAGCGAACTTAGAAAAGCGATCAATCACCGTAAGAATGACAGTCTTACCAGACGAGGGGGAAGTCCAGTGACAAAATCCATAGCGATATGCGACCAGGGCCGGCTGGGTATAGGTAGAGGTCGTAGATGACCAGCGCTGGCCTGGGTGGAGTTTTTACTTCGTGCACATACCGTACAAGCAGCAATGAAGGCTCGAGTGTCCGCCTCCATCGTGGCCCACCAGAACTTCCGTCGCACAAAGTCAAGGGTCCGCGAAACTCCAGGGTGACAGGTAAGGGGAGACGAGTGAGCCCACTGAAGTACCTGGGAGCGAGCAGACTCAGGGACAAACATCCGGTTAGGAGGACCCCTCCCAGGGTCAGCTTGATGATGTTGAGCCTGTCTAACAATCCCCTCGATGTCACATGTGATGACTGCAATACTGCAGGTAGGAGGCAAAATGGGTTCAGGGTTACTACCAGTATCAACAGCCGAATGAACACGAGACAGGGCGTCAGGCTTGACGTTGCGTGACCCAGGACGGTAAGACAGAGAAAAATTGAATCTCCCAAAAATAGTGCCCACCTGGCTTGACGGGGGTTGAGCTGCTTCGCTGACTGGAGGTAAGCCAGATTCTTATGATCCGTCCAAACGATGAAGGGTTGTTCCGCCCCCTCCAACCAATGTCGCCACTCCTCGAGAGCCAGCTTAACGGCGAGCAGTTCACGATTTCCAACATCATAATTCCTCTCTGCCTGAGAAAGTTTCCTTGAGAGAAAAGCACAGGGATGCAGTTTGTTATCTTCAGGAGAACGTTGTGACAACACTGCACCTACCCCAGTGTCGGATGCATCCACCTCCACGACAAACTGGCGGTCGGGGGTCCGGCTGCATCAGAATGGGAGCCGAGGCGAAGCGATGTTTCAGTTCTTCGAACGCTGATTCGGCCCCTTCATTCCAAGCGAACGGTCGTGAGATGGAGGTGAGAGCGGTGAGTGGCGCCGCAATGCGGCTGTAGTCCTTGATGAACCTCCTATAGAAGTTCGCAAACCCCAGGAATCGTTGAAGTTGTTTGCGGGTAGAGGGAGCTGGCCAGTCCGTGACAGCAGAGATCTTAGCTGGGTCCATCCGCAACTCCCCCTGAGCTATGATGTAACCCAAAAAGAGGTCTCAGACACATGAAATTCACATTTCTCCATCTTCACAAACAGTTTGTTCTCCAACAACCTTTGCAACACCTGGCGCACATGCAGTTCATGTTCCTGGGAGGACTCTGAGAAAATCAAGATATCATCCAGATAGACAAAAACAAACCGATTCAACATGTCCCGAAGGACATCATTGACTAGTGCCTGAAAAACAGCAGGGGCATTAGACAACCCAAAAGGCATAACCAGATACTCAAAATGTCCCAAGGGTGTGTTGAAGGCAGTCTTCCATTCATCACCCTTACGAATGCGCACCAGGTGATACGCATTTCGTAGATCCAGTTTCGTAAAGATGGTAGCACCATGAAGGAGGGGAAAAGCAGAATTAATCAAAGGCAGAGAATACTTGTTCTTAATGGTGATGTTGTTAAGTCCACGGTAATCAATACAGGGTCTGAGGGTCTTATCCTTCTTAGCAACAAAAAAGAATCCCGCTCCTACAGGTGACGAGGAAGGACGCATAATACCTGCCGCCAAGGAGTCCCGAATGTAGTTCTCCATAGCCTCCGTCTCCGGCCGGGAGAGATTGTACAGGCGACTGCTGGGGGAGCGGGGCTCCTGGCTGGAGGTCAATGGCGCAGTCGTAAGGCCGGTGAGGAGGAAGAGAAGTAGCTCTGTGTTTGCAGAAAACGGATGCCAGGTCATGATACACGTCAGGAACAGCAGAAAGATCCATGGACTCCAGTGGAGGTTGAGGCACAGTACTGGCAGGAGTCTGAGCAGAACACAAACAATTCACATGACAAAATGTGCTCCATGAAACAATGCTACCTGTCACCCAATCAATGTGTGGATTGTGTTTTATGAGCCAGGGGATACCAAGGACCAGGGGAGTCTGTGGGCAGTCGATAATATGGAATTGAATGTTCTCCTGATGATTTCCCGACACTCTAAGACAAACAGGAACAGTCTGATGGGTAATGCGGTTCAACAATTGTCCATTTAGACCCTTAGCCTGCAGCGGACAGTCCATAGGAACAGTCTCCAAATCCATTTGTTGAGCCCACTCTCTATCCAAAAAGCTTTCGTCGGCACCAGAGTCAATCAGCGCACTAACAGAGAAATTCTGGGACTGCCACTGGAGGGATGCCTGGAGCAGAATGCGGGGAGAAGAGGAAGAATCCGCTGCTCGGCTCACCAAAACTTCTCCCATTAATGATGAGCCGGCCCTTTTCCCCGGACGAACTGGGCAGGAAGGGACGAAATGACCAGCTTCTCCACAATACAGGCAGACCCGAGCCTGAATACGACGTGCACGCTCCTCTGATGACAACCGTGCACCCGACCCACCTCCATGGCTTCGGGTTCAGTGCTCCTCGTATCGACTCGGGAAGACACGGCTCTCTCCGTAGGGACGATGCAGGGAGGAGTTTGTTGATGACAGACAGGTTGCTTGGAACTAACACTCCTCTCCCGGCGGCGCTCCCGAATCCGATTATCCAACCTGATAGTGAGTGAAATAAGATTATCCAGCGTAGGCGATTCATCATATGACACCAATTCATCTTTTAAGGTCTCAGACAAAGCATTGATGAACACTCCTTGTAATGCCTCGTCATTCCAACCACTCACTGCTGCTAAAGTCCGAAACTCCACTGCCATCTCCGCCACACTACGAGCCCCCTGCCGAAGAGAAAACAGCCGTTTCGCAGCCTCCTTGCCTCGTACGGGGTGGTCAAAAACCTTCCTCATCTCCGTGGTGAAGGCAACGTAAGCGTTGCAAATGTCCGACTGACTCTCCCAGACCGCGGATCCCCAGGCACGAGCGGAACCGCTAGTAGAGTTGATAAGGTAGGCAATACGGGCTCTTTCTGAGGCGTAGGTGAGGGGCTGTTGTTCAAACACTAACGAGCATTGAGTCAAAAAATCGCCACAGGTTCCCATGTTCCCGTCATAGCGCTCTGGAGCAGGAACAAAAGGCTCTCTGATCTGGGCTGAAGGGGTAGTAAGGTCAGATACTTGATTGGAGAGTAATTGAACCTGATTAAGCAGCACCTGACTGTCCTCAGCAATCGTTTTAAACAGGGTATCATGTTGGCCAAGTAAAATGCCCTGATTGGCTATGGCAGTCCAAATTTGAGTGCACTCTGGGGTGGTATCCGAGCTACTGTCTGCTGGGTTCATGTTGGTCAGATCATACTGTTATGATTCAACTGGATAAGAACCCAAATGCAGACAAGTACACCAAGCCAGAGAAGTTTTAACAGGTTTATTTACAATGTTCAAAGTCCAGGTTTCCAAATATATGGGAAGAGCAAGTCCAGGTACAGGGAGGGTAACAGATCCAGATCAGGGCAGGTGTGGTACCGTAATGTCCTAGTGTCCGTGGTGAGTCCAAAAGAGAGGTCCGGTAATGGAGAGCAGGATGGTGGTGGCAGGAGTGAAGCGGAGGCAGGAGTCAGGTTCCAAATATCTGTGGCACAGGAGAAAACGTAAATAGAACAGACCAAAAACACAAAGAGCAAAAATAACCAGGTTGAGTCGGCAGCGAGACTAACATGGTCGTCTTGACTATGATCTGACGATGAGTGGTAAGTTTGACCGGGTCTTAAAGGCTGAGGTGATTATGGTGAATGAGCTGCAGCTGGAACCCTGACTCCCGCACACCAGACTTCACTCCTGCAATCAAGGACAGACAGAGGGGAGGGAGAGAGCAGAGAGAGCTACCTATCAGCAGTAGGCCTAACATCGCCGTGTTTGGAGGAGGAGGAAGCTGCCTATGACCCCAAGAACACCATCCCCACCGTCAAACATGGAGGTGTAAACATTATGCTTTGGGGGTGTTTTTATGCTAAGGGAACAGGACAACTTCACCGCATCAAAGGGACGATGGACAGGGCCATGTACCGTCAAATCTTGGGTGAGAACCTCCTTCCCTCAGCCAGGGCATTGAAAATGGGTCGTGGATGGGTATTCCAGCATGACAATGACCCAAAACACACGGCCAAGGCAACAAAGGAGTGGCTCAAGAAGAAGCACATTAAGGTCCTGGAGTGGCCTAGCCAGTCTCCAGACCTTAATCCCATAGAAAATCTGTGGAGGGAGCTGAAGGTTCAACTTGCCAAACGTCAGCCTCGAAACCTTAATGACTTGGAGAAGATCTGCAAAGAGGAGTGGGACAAAATCCCTCCTGAGATGTGTGCAAACCTGGTGGCCAACTACAAGAAACGTCTGATCTCTGTGATTGCCAACAAGGGTTTTGCCACCAAGTACTAAGTCATGTTTTGCAGAGGGGTCAAATACTTATTTCCCTCATTAAAATGCAAATCAATTTATAACATTTTTGACATGCGTTTCATCTGACTGATCATTTCTTTGTCAGTGGGCAAATGTACAAAATCAGCAGGGGATCAAATACTTTTTTCCCTCACTGTACTTTTTACTTAAATTTCGAATGATTAGCAGGACAGGAAAATGGTCCAATTCACACACTTATCAAGAGAACATACCTAGTTATCACTACTGCCTCTGATCTGGTGGACCCACTAAACACAAACGTATTTTGTAAATGGCGTCTGAGTGTTGGAGTTTGCCCCTAGCTATCCATACATTTTAAAAACAAAAAATTGTGCTATCTGGTTTGCTTAATATATGGAATTTAAAATGATTTATACTTTTACTTTTGATACTTAAGTATATTTAAAACCAAATACTTTTAGATTTTTACTCAAGTAGTATTTTACTGGGTGACTTTCACTTTTACTTGAGCCATTTTCTGTTAAGGTATCTTTACTTTTACTCAAGTATGACTATTGAGTACTTTTTCCACCACTGATGAGAAGTTATGGTAACACTGTAGGTGTCCTTATGCATGCATTCATAACGCCTTTACAACAGCTATATAACACATAACATTTGTCATAAGCTGTCATAAGTTGTCATAATTAGTTATGAGGAATGCACATGATGTTATAAAACTAGCTATAATTGGTGTCATAGATGACTGTTCATACTGTTGTCATACTGGTGGTTGTCTCGTTGTCAAAATAAATACAAATCATAAGTACATCTGTACCCCATGTTTCTTGGAGATCCTTTAAATGGTTAAGTTTTGTGATACTCTCAACTCATCCTGTGGTATAAACACATTCATCACTGTTTTATATTACCTGAAATGAATGTCACTTTACTTAAAGTGTCTGTGCACACTCTATAAGGGTATATGACATGGTTATGACGCCCATCATTCCATTCAATGTAAAATATAACACAGAGGTTGGTAAATGAAATATTACCTTGTTATAACATCTTGTATGTAGACTCTTATGTAGCATGTAATAACATATGACATAAGTTGTCATGCAGACTATGTAATAGCAGTTGTTTTTAAAAGTTGCCCTTAGAGCATATGACAACAGTATGAACAGTCATCTATAACATCAATTATAACTAGTTTTATAACATAATGTGGGGTTTCTCATAACTAGTTACGACAATTTATGATAGCTTATGACAAATGTTATGCTTTCTATAGCTGTTATAAAGGCATTATGAATGCATGCATAAGGACACCTGCAGTGAAGTGTTACTGAAGTTATCTTACATCATTGCGTTATTTGCTATCTTGCATTATGCAATGCATACTCAATAACTCAAATTCTTCACTTAGATGATCATAAGGATGCAATGCATAATTCCACCGGGCAATGCAGTACAGTCATCTCCTACGAATGACATTCAGCCCAGATTATTTTGATTCTTAGAATCATATGATTGATTCTTAGAACTAGAACTCATTGTAAGTGTTCAAAACCACCAGCTCTCTGTGTCCACTCACCAGATAGCGATTTTGCTCCTTATATAAACGTCTTATTGACAGAGGCCTTCCTTACCTGTTTAGGTGGGGTTTGACCAGAGTGATCCCAACCAGAAAGTACATGAGTACAGAGAAGGCCATCATAGTGAAGCCCAGGAGCATGGCTCTGTCCTCCCCCACACTGGAGGCTGTCACCTGGGCCTTGGCCCTTTCCCCTCCGCACCCATAATCTCCCAGCCGCCACACCTGCTCCCTCGCCGCCGACGGGTGGAAGATCTCCCTTTGTCATAGGCACACACATACACGCACATGAATGAATGCACACACAAATGAACACACACACACTCATAAATTAACACACATGTATGGATGCCCTGAAGGCCAAGGCAATATTTTTTAAGTAGACTCTTGAAATTATCTCATTCGAACGACTTAGTATGTCAACAAGATCTCATGTTGTGTACGGCTTAAAGTGGTCCTATGGACAGATACTCCAATCTCCGCTGTGGAGCTTTGCAGCTCCTTCAGGGTTATCTTTGGTCTCTTTGTTGCCTCTCTGATAAATGCCCTCCTTGCGTCCGTGAGTTTTGGTGGGCGGCCCTCTCTTGGCAGGTTTGTTGTGGTGCCATATTCTTTCTATTTTTTTATAATGGATTTAATGGTGCTCCGTGGGATGTTCAAAGTTTCTGATATTTTCTTATAACCCAACCCTGATCTGTACTTCTCCACAACTTTGTCCCTGACCTGTTTGGAGAGCTCCTTGGTCTTCATGGTGCCGCTTGCTTGGTGGTGCCCCTTGCTTAGTGGTGTTGCAGACTCTGGGGCCTTTCAGAACAGGTGTATATATACTGAGATCATGTGACAGATCATGTGAGACTTAGATTGCACACAGGTGGACTTTATTTAACTAATTATGTGACTTCTGAAGGTAATTGGTTACACCAGATCTTATTTAGGGGCTTCATAGCAAAGGGGGTGAATACATATGCACACACCACTTTTCCTTTATTAATTTTTTTGAATTCTTTGAAACAAGTTTTTTTTTTCATTTCACTTCACCAATTTGGACTATTTTGTGTATGTCCATTACATGAAATCAACAAAAAAAATCAATTTAAATTACAGGTTGTAATGCAACAAAATAGGAAAAACGCCAAGGGGGATGAATACTTTTACAAGGCACTGTAAAGGGAAAACCAGCCGCTTCACAGACACAGATGCCTCACTCACAGATAAGCTGAACACCTTCTTCGCCCGCATCCCAATCTGCGTCCTCATGCGCAATCTCTCCCTATCCCAGTCTGTCGTCCCCACTTGCTTCAAGCTGTCCACCATTGTTCCGATACCCAAGCAAAGGTAACTGAGCTAAATGACTATGCCCTGTAGCACTCACTTCGGTCACCATGAAGTGCTTTGAGAGGCTAATCAAGGAACATATCACCTCCACCTTACCTGACACCCTCTATCCACTACAATTCGCATACTGCCCCAACAGATCCATGGATGATGTAATAGCCACTGCACTGTACATCGCCTTATCCCACCTGGACAAGAGGAATACTTATGTGAGGATGCTGTTCATCGACTAGAGCTTTCAACACCATAGTGCGCCCCAAGCTCATTATTAAGCTCAGGGCCCTGGGACTGAACCCCTCCATGTGCAACCCTCCTGTACTCCCTGTTCACCCATGACTGTGGGACTATGCACGACTGCAACTCTATCATCAAGTTTGCTGATGACACAACAGTGGTAGGCCTGATCACTAACAGTGGCAAGACAACCTCTCCCTCAACAAAACGAAGGAGCTGATCATGGACTACAGGAGACAGCAGAGAGAGCAAGCCCCCATCCACATCGACGGGGCCGCAATGGAGAGGGTCAAAAGCTTCAAGTTCCTTGGCGTGTGCATCACCAAGGACCTGAAATGGTCTCACCACACCGACACCATGGTGAAGAAGATGCAACAGCACCTCTTCAACCTCAGGAGGCTAAAGAAATTCAACATGGCCCCTAAGACCCTAACAAACTTCTACAGATGCACCATCGAGAGCATTCTGTCAGTCTGCATCACCGCCTGGTATGGCAACTGCACCGCCAGCAACCGCATGGCTCTCCAGAGGGTGGTGCGTAGTCATAACCGCAGTCAAATTCCTCATGACCGTTGAACATTTTAAACATGAACTCACTCATATAAAAAGCAGCTCTTTCCTGTATTCGTTGACAGTCTCTCTCTAGTCATGGTTTTAAAAGTTTTGAAATCTCACAGTCTCAACTTTGCTGAAGCTTTATTTTACGCCTGCTATGTTACTGCAGATAGAGTCATCTGATTGGCCAGTGGTAGGCCTATAGTGCACTTGATTTGCTCCCCCCAGAAAGGCAGAGTTTGTACCTTCAGACATATGAAATGGTTCAAAATGGGAACACGTTGCCTACCCGGCTCGCAGGGCAGTGGAATCGGGTGCACCTACCGCCAACAGCGAGGCTTTTTGAACGCAAGGCTTATCGTTGTTTTTTTTACAGAAATGTTTGGCGATCGACTAGGAATGCTTTGGAGATCGACCAGTTGATCGTGATTGACCAGTTGGTGACCACTGGTGTAGGCTATATTCAATAGATGTATTATACTTTTTAAAATGTAGCCTAGGGATTCCAAAGGTCTGCATCAGTGGCTTGTAGGCTATGCGTGGAAGCCCGGAGATGCTAAACGTGTTTATGGTTGTGTTAACAGTCAATTACTGTGAGACCGACAGTTACCAGCTGACAAAATGTAATGACCGCCAGAGTCCTAGTGGTGTGGTCAGCCCAATGCATCACTGGGGGCACACTGCCTTCCCTCCAGGACATCTACAGCACCCGGTGTCATAGGACAGCACCCGAGCCACGGGCTGTTCACCCTGCTACCACTTAGAAGGCGGAGACAGTACAGGTGTATCAGAGCCGGGACAGAGAGACTGAAAAACAGATTCTATCTCCAGGCCTTCAGACTGTTGAACAAACATCACTAGCCGGCCACCGCCTGGTACTCTGCCCGACACCTTAGACACTGTCACTAGCCGGCCACCGCCTGGTACTCTGCCCGACACCTTAGACACTGTCACTAGCCGGCCACCGCCTGGTACTCTGCCCGACACCTTAGACACTGTCACTAGCCGGTCACCGCCTGGTACTCTGCCCGGCACCTTAGACACCGTCACTAGCCGGCCACCGCCTGGTACTCTGCCCGGCACCTTAGACACTGTCACTAGCCGGCCACCGCCTGGTACTCTGCCCGACACCTTAGACACAGTCACTAGCCGGCCACCGCCTGGTACTCTGCCCAGCACCTTAGACACTGTCACTAGCCGGCCACCGCCTGGTACTCTGCCCGGCACCTTAGACACTGTCACTAGCCGGCCACCGCCTGGTACTCTGCCCGGCACCTTAGACACTGTCACTAGCCGGCCACCGCCTGGTACTCTGCCCGGCACCTTAGACACTGTCACTAGCCGGCCACCGCCTGGTACTCTGCCCGACACCTTAGACACTGTCACTAGCCGGCCACCACCTGGTACTCTGCCCGGCACCTTAGACACTGTCACTAGCCGGCCACCGCCTGGTACTCTGCCCGAAACGTTAGACACTGTCACTAGCCGGCCACCGCCTGGTACTCTGCCCGACACGTTAGACACTGTCACTAGCCGGCCACCGCCTGGTACTCTGCCCGGCACCTTAGACACTGTCACTAGCCGGCCACCGCCTGGTACTCTGCCCGACACCTTAGACACTGTCACTAGCCGGCCACCGCCTGGTACTCTGCCCGGCACCTTAGACACTGTCACTAGCCGGCCACCGCCTGGTACTCTGCACTTTAGAGACTGCTGTCTCATGTACAGTATATAGAGACATTGAACACTGATCACTTTATATGTATATACTGTATTCTAGTCATGGCTCATCCTATATAACTAATGCTGTACATATACTATTCTATTCATATACTGTCCATACTGTCTATACAGAACATACATACACACAGACACACACATATATATATATGCCAGACAGAAAGGGGGCTTTGATGTACAGTTTCGCTCACCCACCTTCCAGTTTCACTATTCCCCACCCATTGTATCTTCAATTGAATTCAAAAACATTATTTATTTAGGTAATCCCTAACCTGGTCCCAGACTGTCTGGGACCAGGTTAGGGATTACTTAAAGACCTGTTTGTGCTGTCTTGCCAACTCCTAGGGTCATTGGCAAGACAGCACCAACAGATCTGGGATCAGGCTAGGTAAACCCTGTGTCTCACCGTGTCTGTCGCCTCCGTGCACCCTGCAGGTTGATGTTAATGGGGACGCTAAAAGACTTCCGAGGTGAGGCTGTGTTCAACAACATTCCTGCTTTTCAAACACACCAACAACTTCCTGTAGTCTGGTAGCCCAGTGTTTGTCAACCTCCGGCCCAAGTACCACCTCTGGTCCCTGGGATGATGCTTAGCGGTCCCTGAGATGTTCAGCTAACTGATGCTGATTTTGTCATTTTTTTTGTGCTAGTTTAAATGTAAGTTTTCCCTAAAGGAGGAAACTATCTAGCTTGCCGGTCCTTGGCACTATAAAAGGTTGAGAAACACTGTAGTAACTTTTCCAATGGTCCTACAGTGCATTCTCCTATTTTCTCCTTAGCTCTACTCTTTAATGAAGCAGCATGATCACTGTATGATGATGTCCCTATGTACTGACAGAGATATACTGGAGGGAATTCCCTGTGTTTGCCATTCGCCAAGGCTGGAAGGTGAGCCTCTCCTCTCCACCTGCTCCCAGGTGTTTCTATAGAAACGGCCACAGCCAGGTAAGATGCTAATTATCTCCCATTGGACCCCAGCTAGCAGCACCACACCTTGTTGTCCATGATAAGCTCATGTAATGGAAAGAGGTATACACTCATTTAGTTCAGTATTACTGCATGTAGCTGGTGCTAATGTATTTGTAACAGCAAACCTGATCCAATGACAATCTAAATATGTACACTGAGTATACCAAACATTAGGAACACCTTCCTAATATTGAGTTGCACCTCCCCCTTCTGCCTTCAGAACAGCCTCAATATGTCAATTCGTCGGGGCATGGACTCTGAAAAACCCAGTAGCGTTGCAGTTCTTGACACAAATCAGTGTGCCTGGCACCTACTACCATACCCTGTTCAAAGGCACTTAAATCATGTGTCTTGCCCATTCACCCTCTGAATGGCACACATTACACAATCCATGTCTTAATTGTCTCAAGGCTTAAAACCCCTTCTTTAACCAGTCTCCACCCCTTCATCTACACTGATTGAAGTGGATTTAACATCAATAAGGGATCATAGCTTTCACCTGGATTCACCTGGTTAGTCCATGTCATGGAAAGAGCAAGTGTTCTTAATGTTTTGTATACTCCATGTATATTGATATGATCTACTGTATCACCCATGGAAAACAAAACAACTCACCAGTGACTTATTTCATATGTATTTATGGACTGACAATGAGAAATCAAAAAAAGGTGCAATACTCTTAATAACGTTCACAGAAATTGGCTGAAAAGGACCAAGTGTGAAAACACCCTAAATCTCATGACAAGACAACTTTAAAGACTGTGAGCTCTGCTTCCTGATTATAGTGATTTCCTGGTAGGGTGGTTATTTTTTAGACAACCGAGGCAGAATATGCTGCTTTAAAGAGAAGAGAGAATTAAGTAAGTAAAATTGAACATTACTAACAGAGCAAGACAGAGGTAATACTTACAAAATATAGATTTGTACATATTATTGATTAAAATTGTGGAACCCAGCTCACATTTCCCCGATTGAGGTTACTCAATATTACCTGAAGAGAAAATGAACCACTACTGAATGGAACACTTTGACTTCTGATTGATTAACTTTTTTTAAATCAGAGCTTTACATGTGTGTTATTTGTTCATCACCCATGGACTCGACATTGCGGACAAATCCCCCAAACCCCCTTGATTTCCTCTCAGCCAGTTTTACTTGCTGTGACCTAGCGTTTGAACGGTTTGGGCTATTACTATATGACCCCATTCCTGAAAGCTAAGACTCTCAGGTATGTTCCCGCAAAATATGATAAGATTCAAATGTTTGTCACTAGTTGTGTTCCATTTCAGGGTGAGCAATACTGCTTCTTAAAGTGAGTGATGGTTTTATACAGTAAACATACAGTATCTTGAGACAATTTCAAAGATAAAACAGAATATACTGATTTATAGAGAAGAGAGAATAATGTGTCTGTTCATTATAGTAGGCCTACATGCCTCTTACCACAGTTTGCAAAAAGACAAAAACATAAAGTTCCCCATCTTACTCTTTGTTCCTTAAACTGTTAACCCATTACAGTCTAAACCCTGTCTAAAAGGGGGGAAGGGGGGCGACACTTACTGCTATTAGCCCATACAAATGCATTGAATATCAGATTCACTACATTGAACAACAGATAGTCCCCCCACAAAAAAAAGTGTCTGACCTATAGAGTACCACAGTATGAGTCATAATACCCATAAAAACTAGCGGTCAAACAAGGAAATGGTTCCAATCTTGTTTCCACCATTGATTTTTCCCACAGGGGATTTTAGAAACACTTAAATTAGGGCTGTGTTTCGTGTAGGCTTACCCTGGTGTGACATTTGGATAACCATGTAAATCTCTCTAGGACAAGGTGATTTGTATCAAGGCTGTATTCACCCCCCCAAAATGAAATGCTAATTTGCTGCTAAAATGGATATCATAAAGAACTGCAAATGCCATGATGATCTGGACGAGACTGCCGAATCGAGGGAAAGGTAAGAATCTCTGGATTAACTATGTAATGGCAACATTTCTTTAAATGGACAATTCTGTGAACTGTCTTGTGCAAGTTTTAAATTGACACAATACCTGTTAGCAAAGGTGTCAGCTAGAGATGACGTGCAGGAGCTTGCAGGGATTTGTAGTCTGGCATGATGTTTACGTTAATGCTAATTAGCATTTTCAAATCTGAGAGTAAATATAGCCAAATATATATTGATAAAAGTCCCCGTGTCCTACAGATATTTACATGGTTATTAAAACGTCACGCCATGGTAAGCCTACATGAAACACAGCCCTTATTTTAAATGTTTCTAAAATTCCCTATGGAAAAATGATTGGAACCATTTCCCTGTTTGACCGCTAGTTTTTAGGGGCATAATGACACCTCCACTGTGGGGCTCTATATCTGAGAGATATCAGAAAGATCAGGAAACATGCAAAAACATTTTTTTACATGTATTTAACATCTCAATTTTGGTTCTAAACAGTCTCCATATACAGCGCATTCGGAAAATATTCAGACCCCTTGATTGTTTCCACATTTTGTTACGTTACAGCCTTATTCTAAAATGGATTAAATAGTTTTTCCCCCTCATCAATCTACACACAATACCCCATAAAAAAAACAGAATCATCACATTTACATAAGTATTCAGACCCTTTATTCAGTACTTTATTGAAGCACTTTTGGTAGCGATTACAGCCTTGAGTCTTCTTGAGTATGACGCTACAAACTTGGCACGCCTGTATTTGGGGAGTTTCTCCCATTCCTCTCTGCAGATCCTCTCAAGCTCTGTCAGGTTGGATGGGGAGCATCGCTTCACAGCTATTTTCAGGTCTCTCCAGAGATGTTCGATCGGGTTCAAGTCCGGGCTCTGGCTGGGCCACTCAAGGACATTCAGAGACTTGTCCTAAAGCCACTCCTGTGTTGTCTTGGCTGTGTGCTTATGGTTGTTGTCCAGTTGGAAGGTGAACCATCGCCTCAGTCTGTGGTCCTGAGCGCCATGCTTCACAGTAGGGATGGTGCCAGGTTTCCTCCAGATGTGACGCTTGGCATTCAGGCCAAAGAGTTCAGTCTTGGTTTCTTCAGACCAGAGAATCTTGTTTCTCATGGCAAACTCCAAGCGGACTGTCATGTGCCTTTTACTGAGGAGTGGCTTCCGTCTGGACATTCTACCATAAAGGCCTGATTGGTGGACTGCTGCAGAGATGGTTGTCCTTCTGGAAGGTTCTCCCATCTCCACAGAGGAACTCTGGAGCTCTGTCAGAGTGACCATCGGGTTCTGGGTCACCTCCCTGACCAAGGCCCTTCTCACCCGATTGCTCAGTTTGGCTGGGCGGCCAGCTCTAGGAAGAGTCTTGGTGGCTCCAAACCTCTTCCAATTAAGAATAATGGAGGCCACTGTGTTCTTGGGGACCTTCAATGCTGCATAATGTTTTTGGTACCCTTCCCCAGATCTGTGCCTCAACACAACCCTGTCTCGGAGCTATACAGACAATTCCTTCGACCTCATGGCTTGGTTTTTGCTCTGACATGCACTGTCAACTGTGGGACCTTAAATAGACATGTGTGTGCCTTTCCAAATCATGTCCAATCAATTGAATTTACCACAGGTGGACTCCAATCAAGTTGTAGAAACATCTCAAGGATGATCAATGGAAACAGAATGCACCTGAGCTCAATTTCGAGTATCATAGCCAAGGGTCTGAATACTTATGTAAATATGTTTTTGTTTTTGTTTGTATTATTTTTTATTTGCAAATATTTCTAAAAACCTGTTTTCGCTTTGTCATTATGGGGTATTGTGTGTAGATTGATGAGGAAAATGTTTAATTTAACCCATTTTAGAATAAGTCTGTAACGCAACAAAATGTGGATAAACTGAATAATTTCTGAATTGACCTCAATACAAAACCTAGGAGGCTTATGGTTCTCACCCCCTTCCATAGACTTACACAGTAATTTTGACAACTTCTGGAGGACGTTCTCCAACCTATCAGAGCTCTTGCAGCATGAACTGACATGTTGTCCACCCAGTCAATGGATCAGAGAATGAATTGAGTACTGAAAGCATAAGCTACAGCTAGCTAGCACTGCAGTGCATAAAATATGGTGAGTAGTTGACTCAAAGAGAGAGAAAGACAATAGTTGAACAGTTTTGAACAAATTAATTACTTCAAAAAATAAGGAGAAGCGAGAGAGAGAGCTAGCATTAAAAAAAATATATATATATATCATTGTTTTACTTTCACTTACTTAGCTAGGGAATGCAGCTAGCTAGTTTAGCCTACTCAAACACCCGGCTCAAGCAGAGATGCTATGTTAGCTAGCTGGCTATGGCTATCCAACACTGTAACTCTTCCAAGTCAATGTAAGCTTTTGGTTTTATTAATTTATTGCCACCGGGGCCCACCGGTGTAACTGCTAAACTGCTTACTGTACACTGTACTGCATGATTGTAGCGGGTTTACTAACGTGTTATTTCTAGTAACTATGTTGACTATGACGTTAGTTAATATGGTGACACAACGATGGAGGCTGTGTGTAGTGGTTAGCAGTTATGGTACATTGTAAACGTTCATTCGTAGGCTAGATTGTAGCAACCTCATGATGGGTAAGGGAAATTAGAGTATCATGTAGTAGCTAGCCTAAACCTATTAATGTTACATTGAGCTGGGTGAATGGAATATACAGTAAATGACAGTCATCTAATATGCTGTAATAGAAATAAGGCCATGCTCATCCAAAAATAAAAATCGTCCTCCCCAATTTTAAACGGCACCGACCGCCACTGCTGCATACTTAATTTTGCTTGTTCGAGTAGGCTATCCATCCCCATTTTGAAAGAACGCCCCTCGTCCAATTGCCAAAGACATGCGCCTCCAAACTATTCAGTCCTCCAATAATGCCATATTCAACGGCAGATTGACAAAATTGACAGTAGCCTAGTGTTTTGTATAGAGGTGTGAATGTTATATATAAAACTTTGACTTGTTCTGTTGTTTAATAGTGCCAAGTGATTTAAAATGGCCACCTCATCACCTTCCCCACCCACACCTGTTCCAGAGCGGTTACTAACTATTCTACAACAACTTACCAATGAGGAGTTGAAGACATTTCAGTGGTACCTGAAGCAGTCTGTTTTGGATGGCTCATCTCCCATCCCAGTTAGCAGGCTGGAAAATGCTAAAAGAGAGGACACAGTGGATCAGATGGTGCATACCTATGGGGAAGCTGGTGCTCTGGAGATCTCACACCATATTCTGCAGAAGATGAAACGGAATGATCTAGCTGGTAAGTTAAAGACAGACTGTAAAATAGCTCAGGATTCATACTGTATGCTTGAGCCTTTAATCATTTTAAAATGCAAATTTGATTGAAACCAGACATGTTTGCCAACTTGGAGGGAAAGAGTTGTTATGGAGGGAATATATTTTCTTTAATTGCAGCACCACTACCTCCTTCTTTGGAGGACCACATTATCATACATTATTTAGTCCCTCCAAAATAAAACAAATGCAGACCTCATTGACTGATCAATACATCAATTAATATACATGTTGCTTTGTCTAGGTCCAATGTCAGGGACAGACCACCAAGCCACAGCAGGGGTATCAGCCACACCACCCACACCCAGCCTGAACACAAGCACCGTACCAGTTCAGGATGTTCAGGATGCTTCTGCAGATCTCTCCAACCACACTGAGCCTGGAGACCATGTTAAGGAACATACACTCACTGCTGTTAACTCTACAGATTATGGTAAATAATATAAAATCTCACACTATGGAGAGAGGTATTCAATACAACTATATGTCTTCTAATTTCTTTAAAAAAATACTTTTGTTTTTTTGTCTTTGCATTCCCAGAATGTAGCATTAACGGGTCGTATTTTACAACTTCATATTAGATGGTTCCTCACCCTGAAAGCAGTCTATGGGCTAGGAAAAACTGTAATCTATGGTTCAGTTTTCTTTAAACAGCCACTACAAACTTCAGCTGACTTTCGCTACTGCTAGCAAAACATTTATGGGAGTGATCGGGGTATGCAGTGCCTTTTAATAATTTCATGGCCAAATCACTTTCATTGATGTTTAACTAGCGGTGGCTAAAGTTAGCTGAAGTTTGTAGTGGCTGTTTATAGAAAACCAAACCATGGATTATAGTTTCGTCTGGCCCCACGCATCTCAAGTTCGTATTCTGTCTTTAATAATAAATCAGTCCCTCCAGAATTTCGCACCGTTCTTATAATATACATTTGCGGGCAAAAATGCTTGACCCTTGCTGCAACAATTCTGACATTTTGCATGGCAATTTGCAATATTTGTGTCCAATTTGTCACAGAAATGCACTGCCAGAGGAAAGAGTTTGGAGATGTGTAGCTTTAGCAAACCATTTGAATGGAGGAGCATGTCATGGCTAATCTGATGTGAACCAAATGAACAGGGTGGACAGGCTTCAGCGTAGAAGGACGTCGGGAGGTTGAAGGCCGAAGAGTGTGATCGTATGAGATGGTCGGACTGCGATAGCATCTGGTTGTGGCGGAATCGTGGGGTCGGGTAGAAATGGTGACTGTGTCATGCATGGGAAATCCCGGTAGGAATCCAGACAAAGGCCGAAGATCAGGGAAGCTCTGGGACGTGGACGTGGAGGTTTCTCTGCATGATCTGCTGGTGGACCGCAGCCGAGACAGGAGATGGTTGGGACAGTGGGGCAGAGGAAGTTGCTGTGTTGGATGGAGGCTTGGCGGTGTCGAGGGGGTAGGTTGTGGATGAAGCAGCAGAGGCTGGGAGGTACAGTTCAGGGAGAGTCGTACTGCTGGAAGCTGCTGGGCCGTCAGCGGAAGCTGCAGGGACGTGAAGTCTGTGTCGGATGCCAGGTCATAATCTGTGGAGGCTGGGTGAGAATCCAGGTCCGGAGCTGGTTTGGGCTGAGTTGGTGGTTGTGGAATGAATATATGGCAGTGGAGGTGGCAGGGGATGACATCATGGTGGACCTCGGGAGCGTGGTGTCTTCAGATTGGTGGGCAACATGCGTGGAGGTGGATGTGGTTGTAGCCCCGGGCAGGAGGGGCAGCTGTAGTAAACCAATGGGAAAGAGGGAGAAGTAGTTTAGTGGAAGAAAAGGGAGGGAGAGAGCAAGATAACAAGAGAGGGAAAAACAATCATGGCAGAACATAATGATGGCAGAAAGCCAGTCTGAGTCTAAATAGTATGGTGGCCAATATATGGTTGGTTGAAAATAGCATAATGCAACAATCTGATGACATATGATACTATGTGTGGCCTTCCCTCACGTGGGCTGAAATGAATGGCATAATGAAATGTGCCAAACAGCAGAGCTTTTATCAAAAATGACTCTTAACATGGAAGAAGGGAATATGGGATTGTAGGGAGAAATTCTTAGAACAGATGAGATTCTGCGTCAAGAGTAATTACTTTACCGCCGATGGATGAATATCCGAGACTCGGGTGCAATGGTAGGCGGCACGGCCTCTCGAGTCCACCGAGGAGTGGGGCATGGGGCTTGCATGTGGCCGGGAGATGTGCTGGTGCATTTGGGGAAGGGCCGTGAATAGCAGAGAAATGCGCTCAGGAGAGCATGCTGGTGCGCTCTTGAGAATGGGCCGCGGACGCGCCGGGGTGCAAAAATGTCTCTCAGCCTAATGGCAAAACATAAACAATAGCATGAGATGAGCTATAAAACAACGCCTTTTTCTCTCTGACCCATGGCAAGAAGTGTAGAATTGCAGGAAATTAGCTTTAAAACTGCAAAAAAATTGAGGTCGGTGCCCCGGGGCCCCAAATGGGGTAGTCCGGGCCTGGGGAGGAGTTCTAAATAGCTTGATTGTCAAGCGGGGAGGAAATGTAAATTGTTTCATTTGTGGTCTTTCCTCCTGAACTTTAGTTACGTTACACATTACACAATTTTGTAGTGTGGCTAGCCACTGGATGGCTCTGAATGCACTGTCAGCATGCAGTCAAAGCTACTAACCACTTGTGGACCTAACTAGTGCTTGCAAATCTTATCCTGATGTCGACAGCAGTTGAGAGTTATATTCATATATAGCTAACTTAGCTAGCTAACATACATTTCGAGAAGACAAATTATATTAACTGGCTAGCTAGCTAGCTTTAGCAACATTTTCAGTGGTGGCCAATGAGCTAGCTAACCAGCTAGCAAACAATGCAACAAAAGTATAATTTCAGATTTAAAAAATACTCTAACAAGCTCTGCATTTTAGTAATCACAGTCGCAAGTACCCCTTGTGCACTGTTAAATTATTAAGCCACTTAAACAATTACTTTTTTTATGAAAACCCTCAGTTTTTGCCATTGTCCGAGTCTGGTTGGATTTGAGCCTGGTTACCGACAGTTGCTATCCACCGGCTTAGCGAAGGGTAAATTGTTGATTTGCACACAAAAAATGTGAACGCAGAATCGCAAAATCATGGAGGGACTGATAAATGAATCGCTAAACACAATCAAACCTTGATTATACCTAATCCTAAACTGAAATTGTATATCCATTGTCAGGTCCTTCATATGAAGATGTTGAGAAGTACCAACATAAATTCCAATACAAACTGAAGGACAAGATTCAGCATGTATTTGAGGGGGTGCCAAAACAGGGAAAGAAAACACTTCTCAATAAGATCTACACAGAACTCTACATCACAGAGGGTGGACGTGAAGAGGTCAATAATGAACATGAGGTAAGACAGATTGAGATCGCATCCATGACACCAGCAGCAACACAAGAAACGTTGATCGAATGCAATAACATCTTTACATTTGTACCTGGACAAGACAAACCTACCAGAACTGTGCTGACGAAGGGAGTCGCTGGCATTGGAAAAACATTCTCTGTACTTAAGTTCATTTTGGACTGGGCTGAAGGAAAAGCAAATCAAGATATCCAGTTCATATTTTCACTGCCTTTTCGAGAGCTGAATTTGGTGAGGAAGAAAATGCTGAGTTTAGTGGATCTTGTTCATGAATGCATCAAAGAGGCAAAAGTGATTGAGAAGGAATTTCTCTATCAGATTTTCACAAAATTACAAGAATCAGGAAACCCAAACTACAATGAGAGCAAGTACAAAGTTCTATTTGTCCTTGATGGTCTAGATGAGTGTCGATTGCCTCTAGACTACAAGAAGAATGAGAGCTGGGATAAAGCTACAGAGCCAACCTTAGTGGATGTGCTTCTGAAATCCCTCATCAATGGGAATCTGCTTCCCTCTGCTCGCCTCTGGATAACCTCCAGACCTGCAGCAGCCAATCAGATTCCTTCTGGGTGTGTTGACCAGGTGACAGAAATACGAGGGTTCAATGACCCACAGAAGGAGGAGTACTTCAGGAAGAGATTCAGTGATGAGAATCTGGCAAACAGAATCATCTCACACATTAAGACATCAAGGAGTCTCCACATCATGTGCCACATACCAGTCTTCTGTTGGATCTCAGCTACAGTTCTGGAGCGCATATTGAGTACAGATAAGAATGGAGAAATACCAAAGACTCTGACTCAATTATTCCTTGGTTTACTGGTGTTTCATGCTAAACAGATGAATGAGAAATATAATGAGAACGGCGAGGGAGATCCACACTGGGATAAAGATAGCATTATGGCACTGGGAAAACTGGCTTTTCAACAGCTAAAAAATGGCAACCTAATTTTCTATGAGTCAGATCTGCAAGAGTGTGGCATTAATGCCAGAGAAGCTTCGGTTCGCTTGGGAGTGTTCACACAGCTCTTCAGAGAGGATTATGGGCCGTTCCAGGAGAAGGTGTACTGTTTCGTGCATCTGAGCATCCAGGAGTTTCTGGCTGCATTGTATGTATTTCTATCATTCAACAACAGCAATGTAAACCTAATGAACGAAGACCTTTCTGCCATCAGAAAAATTCTTAGGAAGTTTACATTAAAACCTGCCATCACCTTTCACAAGAGTGCTGTGGATAAAGCCTTACGGGGTAAGAATGGACACCTGGACCTGTTCCTCCGCTTCCTCCTGGGCCTCTCACTAGAGTCCAATCAGTCTCACTTACAAGGCCTACTGACACAGACAAGAAGCATGAGAAGCAGCTCTCAGTGCCATGAGCAAACAGTCAAGTACATCAAGGAGAAGATCAGAAAGAATCACTCTCCAGAGAAGTGCATCAATCTGTTCCACTGTCTAAATGAATTAAATGACCATTCGCTAGTGAAGGAGATCCAAAACTACCTGAGCTCAGGAAATGTCTCCAGAGAAGAACTCTCACCTGCACAGTGGTCAGCTCTGGTCTTTGTGTTACTGACCTCAGAAGAGGAGCTGGTTGTGTTTGATCTGAAGAAATACTCCAGATCAGAAAAGGGGCTTCTGAGACTGTTGCCAGTAGTCAAAGCCTCCAGAACATCACTGTGAGTTGAAATCATACTATATTATAATCGTCAGTCAGAATTCAATTATATTATACATGTGAAGAGTTTATTTCCAAAACGCTATATCCACTAATTTTTCACATTTGTGTTTTTTCATCAGAAGTGATTGCTAATGGGTACCTTCATGTGTGTGTAAAATATTACTGTTCTCAAATTTTTCATTCATAGATTTTAGATGTGTATGAAAATGTGTTTTTTTATATATCCATTGTTTAGCTGGAATGGAATGTTCGTATCCTGTATATTTGATTGTGATATGTGGTTGTCTCACCTAGCTGCCTTAAGATGAATGCACTTACTGTAAGTCACTCTGGATAAGAGCATCTGCTAAATGACTAAAATGTCAAATGTAAACATTTTACAGATCTCATATTACTGTATTGATTTTGTATATATATATTGATGTCACAAATGTATCATTTGTACATTTCTTTATAGAAAATGTATTTATTTGTTACATTTGACTGTCACGACCCGGTGCGAGAAACAGTCACTAATAATTGTCAGAACCCAGAAGATGAGGCAGACACAGCTGTACTAGAGATGGTGGTTTAATTAAAGAACAAAATCTTCAGGCAAAGAAACTAAATCCACAATGTCCAAAAATAAAGCCAAGAGGCACAAAGAGGAAAACCTCCAAAAAACAAAAGAAACTCCACAAAGTGGTAAAAAACAGCAGGGAAAAACGCAAACCTCAAAAGACTACTCAAACAAAACACAAGAACTAAACCAGAGAACCTCTGGAAAATCCCACCAGAGAAATATCTATATAAAACAAGGCTGGGGCTGGGTGCTAACTTACAAACACTGAGCAAGGAACTGAGGAACACACAGGGTATAAATACTAACAAGGGAATGACCTACAGGTGCAAACAATAATTAGAGCAAGAAAAACAAAAGGTACAAAAAAGGTGCAATGGGGACATCTAGTGACCAAAACCCGAACAGTCATGGCCAAAACCTGACAGAATCCCCCTCCTAGGAACGGCTCCTGACGTTCCTACCAGCCTTCTCAGGGTGGAGGGCCCTGAACTGACGAATGAGGTCAGGGTCCAGTATGTCCTTGGCAGGAACCCAGGAGCGCTCCTCGGGACCGTAGCCTTCCCAGTCCACCAGATACTGCCAGGACCGCTGCACCCGGCGGGAATCCAGTATCCGGTGGACGGTATAAGCCGACTGGCCACCGATGACACGGGGCGGAGGGGGGAGGTCTGCCTGCCGGGATAAGGGGAGAAAAAACAACAGGTTTTAATAAAGAAATGTGAAATGTTGGATTGATCTTAAGTGATCTGGGTAAGTGCAGGCGAAAAGTAACGGGATTGACTCTCCTGGCAATCTTAAAGGGACCGATGAACCTCTGGGACAGCTTGCGAGACTCCACCCGTAGTGGTAGGTTCTTAGTTGAGAGCCATACTCTCTGGCCGGGGTACAGGGTAGGACCGGGACGGCGACCTCTGTTGGCTTGTCGTTGGTACTGCTGAGAGGAACGCAGAAGATTAAGACGTGCCTTCTTCCACGTAAGCCGACAGCGTCTGATGAACCTCGAGGCTGAAGGCACTCTGACTTCTGCCTCCTGGTCCGGGAACAATAGAGGCGCATAGCCAAACTGACACTCATGCGGGGACATACCAGTGGAGGAGGAGCACAAGGTGTTGTGCGCGTACTCGGCCCAAACAATGAAGGATGACCAAGTGGACGGGTTGTTGGAAACCATGCATCTGAGGGTGGTTTCCAGCTCCTGATTCATCCTCTCAGTTTGGCCATTGGACTCGGATGGTACCCTGAAGATAAACTGGCCGTGGCCCCTATGAGTTGGCAGAAGGCCTTCCAAAACCTTGAGGCGAACTGGGGACCTCTGTCGGAAACCATATCTTGCGGAATCCCAAAGACTCGGAACACATGGTTAATCACCAACTCAGCTGTTTCCTTGGCAGAAGGTAATTTGGTCAAAGGAACAAACCTGGCCGCCTTAGAAAACCTGTCGATGATGACTAGGATCGTAGTATTACCACGGGACGGAGGAAGGCCAGTAATAAAGTCCAACGAGATATGGGACCAGGGTCGGTGGGGAATAGATAGAGGGTGAAGGAGTCCTTGAGGGCGGAGGTGAGAAGATTTGCCCTGGCAGCACACGGAACAGGCCTTGATGAAAGTGGCAACGTCTTCTTTTATGGTGGGCCACCAGAACTTACGCTGGATGAACTCCAAGGTGCGGCCTACGCCCGGGTGACAGGTGAGGCGAGAGGAGTGCCCCCACCGAAGGACTTGGGACCTTGCTGCCTTGGGAACAAACAACCGATTAGCAGGACCTCCTCCAGGGCCCGGTTCGATGGCTTGAGCTTGTTTCACGGTATCCTCCACTTGCCACGAGATCGGAGCCACGATCTTAGCGGCCGGAAGGACAGTCATGTCAGTATCTTCTCGAATGGCAGGAGAGTAGATTCGTGACAAGGCGTCCGGTTTGAGATTCTTCGACCCGGGTCTATAGGTGAGGATAAACTGAAATCGGCTGAAGAAAAGAGACCATCGAGCTTGTCTGGCGTTCAACCGCTTCGCCTGCTGGATATACTCCAGATTCTTGTGGTCCGTAAGCACTTGAAACGGTTGAGAAGCCCCTCGAGCCAGTGTCTCCATTCCTTCAATGCCATCTTAACCGCTAGGAGTTCACGATCCCCCACATCGTAATTCCTCTCGGCCGGGGTAAGCCGGTGAGAGAAGAAGGCGCAAGGATGAAGCTTCTTGTCTTCACCCCTCTGAGACAGGACAGCTCCAACCCCAACCTCTGATGCGTCTACCTCCACCACAAAAGGTTCATCCGCCGTTGGTAGTGTCAGGATGGGAGCAGAGAGGATGCGCTGCTTGAGTCCTTGGAAGGCCGTCTCAGCTTCTCTACCCCACAGAAACCTTGTGTTGCCACCCTTGGTTACCGCCGAGAGAGGGGCTGCCACCGAGCTGAAGTTCTTGATGAACTTGCGGTAAAAGTTGGTGAAGCCCAGGAAACGCTGAACTTCCTTAACGGACTTGGGGGTGGGCCAATCCGCTACCGCCTCTACCTTCTTGGGGTCCATCTGGACTTGTCCGGGTTCCACTATAAATCCCAGGAATTGTACTCGAGAGGAATGGAATTCACACTTCTCCGGCTTAACGTACAAATGGCTGTCTAGGAGGCGTTTGAGCACTTGTCTGACATGCTTAGTGTGTTCTTGAAGGGAGCTCGAAAAGATGAGGATGTCATCCAAGTAAACAAACACAAAGATGTTAAGCATATCCCTAAGCACATCGTTTATGAGCGCTTGGAACACAGCCGGAGCGTTGGTCAGGCCGAAGGGCATCACCGAGTATTCGTAGTGACCAGTAGGCGTGTTGAAAGCGGTCTTCCACTCGTCCCCGGGTTTGATCCGCACAAGATGGTATGCGTTCCGCAGGTCAAGCTTAGTGAAGACAACTGCTTCCTGGAGCAGCTCAAAGGCTGTGGCCATAAGGGGTAGCGGGTAGCGGTTACGGACGGTTATGGCATTGAGTCCCCGGTAGTCGATGCAAGGTCGTAATCCACCGTCTTTCTTGGCCACAAAGAAAAACCCTGCTCCCGCCGGGCGAGGTAGATGGACGCATGAGGCCTGCTGTCAGAGCGTCCTTGATGTAGGTATCCATAGCAGCTCGTTCGGGAGGAGAAAGGGAAAAGATCCGACCCCTGGGAGGGCAGGTCCCCGGCAACAGGTCGATGGTGCAATCGTAAGGTCTATGGGGTGGTAGTTTGGTGGCCCTCTGTTTGCTAAATACCAGTTTGAGGTCATGGTAACACTCGGGAACTCGGGACAAGTCGATGGATTCTAGAGACTCGGAAGGAGAACTCTGGGAACTCGGGAAGATACAAGTGGCTTGGCACGTAGGACCCCACTGCTTGATAGTGCCCACAGACCAGTCGATGTGAGGGTTATGGCTGTGAAGCCAGGGATAACCAAGGACGAGAGGAAACTCGGAACAGGAGATCAGATGAAAGTTCATCACTTCCTGGTGTTGGGAAACTGAAAGTCGTAAGGGGGTAGTGGCACGAGTGACAAGTCCAGATCCCAAAGGACTTCTATCCAACGTAGTAACCCTTATGGGGTCACTTAGAGGTTCAGAAGGAACGCCATTCTCCTTCGCCCAGATCCCATCCATGAAGTTACCTGCGGCTCCAGAGTCTACCAAGGCTTGAAGAGAAAACTCGTGGTCGTCCCAGGAAAGGGTAACTGGAATGAGCAGGCGGGAGTTGGATGGATGGGAGGAGGTTATGTTTCCCGTTACAGTCCTCCCAGGCCTGCACGGGAGAGTGCGTTTCCCTGGAGCCCGGGACACGTGGAGCGGAAATGGCCCGGTTTGCCGCAATATAGACAGCATCGCTCCCTCATCCGGCGGTCTCTCTCAGCCTGGGAGATGCGTCCAACCTGCATGGGTTCTGGTGGAGCCAGCGAGGATAAAGGTGGAGACTCGGAGCTGGAACCGATAGGAGCTAGGGTGAGCGGTCTATGGTTTTGTTCTCTCTCTCTCAGACGCTGGTCTATGCGTGAAGCCAACTTGATAAGGAACTCGAGGTTGTCCGGTTGTTCCCGAGTGGCCAGTTCATCTTGGATGGTGTCAGAAAGACCCTTCAAAAAACACACTGTGAGCGCCTCGTCGTTCCAGCCACTTGCTGCTGCCACAGTTCCCTTCGGTGGGGGCTCAGTGTTTCTGTCACGACCCGGTGCGAGAAACAGTCACTAATAATTGTCAGAACCCAGAAGATGAGGCAGACACAGCTGTACTAGAGATGGTGGTTTAATTAAAGAACAAAATCTTCAGGCAAAGAAACTAAATCCACAATGTCCAAAAATAAAGCCAAGAGGCACAAAGAGGAAAACCTCCAAAAAACAAAAGAAACTCCACAAAGTGGTAAAAAACAGCAGGGAAAAACAAACCTCAAAAGACTACTCAAACAAAACACAAGAACTAAACCAGAGAACCTCTGGAAAATCCCACCAGAGAAATATCTATATAAAACAAGGCTTGGGCTGGGGCTGGGGCTGGGGCTGGGGCTGGGGCTGGGGCTGGGTGCTAACTTACAAACACTGAGCAAGGAACTGAGGAACACACAGGGTATAAATACTAACAAGGGAATGACCTACAGGTGCAAACAATAATTAGAGCAAGAAAAACAAAAGGTACAAAAAGGTGCAATGGGGACATCTAGTGACCAAAACCCGAACAGTCATGGCCAAAACCTGACATTTGACTGTGTGAAACCTAACAGTACTACTTATTTCTCTGAGAGTGAAGCGAATATATACAGTGCCTTCAGAAAGTATTCATACCCCTTGACTTATTCCACATATTGTTGTGTTACAGCCTGAATTCAAAATGAATTTAAAAATAACTGAATTTTTTCTCACCCATCTACACGCAATACCCCATAATGACAAAGTGAAAACATGTTTTTAGAAATGTTTGCACATTTATTGAAAATGAAATACAGAAATATCTCATTTACATAAGTATTCACACCCCTAAGTCAATAGTTTGTAAAAGCACCTTTGGCAGCAAGTAGAGCTTGTGAGTCTTTCTGGGTAAGAGCTTTCCACACCTGGATTGTGCAACATTTGCCCATTATTATTTTCAAAATTCTTCAAGCTCTGTCAAATTGGTTGTTGATCATTGCTAGACAACCATTTTCAGGTCTTGCCATAGATCTTCAAGTAGATTTAAGTAAAAATGGTAACTCGGCCATAGGAACATTCACTGTCTTCTTGGTAAGCAACTCCAGTGTAGATTTGGCCTTGTGTTTTAGGTTATTGTCCTGCTGAAAAGTGAATTCATCTTCCAGTGTCTGGTGTTAATCAGACTGAACCAGGTTTTCGTCTAGGATTTTGCCTGTGTCCATTCTGTTTCTTTTTTATCCTGCAAAACTCCCCCGTCCTTAACGATTACAAGCAAACCCATAACATGATGCAGCCACCACTATCTTTGAACATATGGAGAGTGGTACTCAGTAATGTGTTGTATTGGATTTGCCCCAAACATAACACTGTATTCAGGACAAAAAGTTAATTGCTTTGCCACATTTTTTGCAGTATTACTTTAATGCCTTGTTGCAAACAGAATGCATGTTTTGGAATATTTCTATTCTGTACAGGCTTCCTTCTTTTCACTCTGTCAATTCGTTTAGTGTTGTGGAGTAACTACAATGTTGTTGATCCATCCTCAGTTTTCTCCTATCACAACCATTCAACTGTAACTGTAAAATCACCATTGGCCTCATGGTGAAATCCCCGGTTTCCTTCCTCTCCGGCAACTGAGTTAGGAAGAACGCCTGTATCTTTATAGTGACTGGGTGTATTGATACACCATCCAAAGTGTAATTAATAACTTCACCATGATCAAAGGGATATTCAATGCTTGCCCTTTTTTTTTTACCCATCGACCAATAGGTGCCCTTCTTTGTGAGGCATTGGAAAACCTCCCTGGTCGTTGTGGTTGAATCTGTGTTTGAAATACACTGCTCGACTGAGGGACCTTACAGATAATTGTATGTGTGGGGTACAGAGATGAGGTAGTCATTCAAAAATCATGTTAAACAATATTATTGCACACAGAGTGAGTCCATGCAACTTATGTGACTTGTTAAGCTAATTTTTACTCCTGAACTTATTTAGGCTTGCCATAACAAAGGGGTTGAATAGTTATTGACTCAAGACATTTCAGCTTTTCATTTTTTATTAATTTGTAAAACTTTCGAAAAACATAATTCCACTTCAACATCATGGGGTATTGTGTGTAGGCTAGTGACAAAAAATCTCAATTTAATCAATTTTGAATTCAGGCTGTAACACAACAAAATGTGGAAAAAGTCAAGGGGTGTGAATACTTTCTGATGGCACTGTAGCATTTAGCAAAAAAAACATGATTATTTGTCTCTCTGAAATGAAACCATCAAGTGATAGTTTAAACAAATACATGTCTGTCATTGAACAACACCATGCCATGATTAGATAGTGAAAAAACACACCAATCTCTTTCATAATTTCTTTAAACAATCAAAGCTAATTTACCAACATTTCTGAAAATGGATATATAGCGTTTTGGAATTAAACTCTCCAATGTTCATTATTTTCACAATTTTATCAAATTATAAGCTACTTGTTCACTAGATTTGTATAACTGTGATAGTTTAGTATTTTACCTTTCATAGGCTGAATGGATGTAACCTCACAGAGAGATGCTGTGAAGCTTTAGCCTCAGCTCTCAACTCCTCCCACCTGAGAGAGCTGGACCTGAGTGACAACAACCTGATGGATTCAGGAGTGAAGCTGCTCGCTGCTGGACTGGATAATCCGTACTGTAAACTTCAGACACTGAGGTTAGTTTTCCTGTATTAGTTCACATTTGGATAGTTCTTCATATCCACATTTATTCCCCTTTCAGCAATATCAGACTAATGTGTTTGGTCTCAGCCAAATGTAAATGTCATAGTTATGCTACTTAACTACATAAGAGAAAGTTTGATTTCAAATCTATTCTACAGTATACAATTCTATTTTCAAGATGCTATACTTATTATATTAAATAATGTGATCAATAATTGATAGGATTATTTAAAATATTCAAATATATTTTAAGGAAGACATACAAAGCTTCCATTTTCCCCTTTCACTACTCAAAGATTTAAACACATGATACACTCTGCAGGTTGTCATTTTGTGGAGTCACAGCGAAAAGCTGTGCTTCTCTGGCCTCAGTTCTGAAGTCAAACTCTTCAAACCTGAGAGAGCTGGACCTGAGTGACAATGACCTGCGGAATTCAGGAGCGGAGCTGCTCTCTGCTGGACTGGAGAATCCACACTGTAAACTTGAGACACTGAGGTCAGTATTCCTGCATTAGTTAACTAGTTCGTATGTTATCAACCATATGTATAGAGGACAACATCAGACTAATCTGTCAGCTGAATTTAAACTTCATAGTTACCTAATTACATAACAGAAGATTTGATCATAAAGTAAGATGCAATATTTATTACATTCTAATGTATTTAATTATAATAATATTATTATTATTACCAAATATAATTATTTTTAAAATACAAATGTCACATTTTAAGTGATTGAGGAAGACATACTCAGCTACCATTTTACCCTTTCTCCACTAGAGGATGTAAACTCATGATAAACTCTGCAGGTTGTCATTCTGTGGAGTCGCAAAGAAAGGCTGTGCTTCTCTGGCCTCAGCTCTGAGGTCAAACCCCTCACACCTGAGAGAGCTGGACTTGAGCTACAATCACTCAGGAGTGAATCTGCTCTCTGCTATATTAGAGGATCCCTGCTGTAAACTGGAGAAACTCAAGTATGTTGTAACATTAGAGCATTTTCTCATTTATTGCTAGCCAAACATCCAGTAACCGGTATGAGAACAGACCAGTAAAGTTGTGTGAGAACAGCTAAGTTAGTAAAGTTATGTGTTTGAAGCTCTTTCTTTGTCTCTGTTGCAGTGTCCATAATGCACTTCATATATGCACATGCTTGCATTCATTTGTGTGTGTTTGTGCTTGTGTGCATGTGTGTGTGTGTGTTATTAATTTGCTTTTCCTACAGCATGGGATCCGGAGATTTCGCAACCCAACCAGGGCAAATTAAATGTGAGTGTTGATTGCTGGGACGAATAATAATATGCAATTTAGCAGACGCTTTTATCCAAAGCGACTTACAGTTTTTTTTTTGTGTGTATGGGTGGTCCCGGGGATCGAACCCACTACCTTGGCGTTACAAGCGCCATGCTCTACCAGCTGAGCTACAGAGGACCTTTATCCCATTCATTTCCATTGTACACTTGCTCTCTGAGCTTACTGATGGACACATCTGAATAAAAAAATGTAACTGATCAAAGTGTTTGTGAAATACAGCCATCTCAATGTTTGATTATGTAAATTCAGCATTTCAAAGTCGCTCCTTCCCTCATTCACTATAGAAAATATCAACGTGACTTAAAAATAGGATAGGTTATGATGGCTATGGTTTTCGTAATTGCTCAACAAATCATTGTAGCCTAATGGCAAGCAGGAATTGGGCTTCAAGTAGGCCTACAGATATTATACAATCAAATAATAAAACAATTAAAAATAATTTAACATGAAGTAGCAAGTTAAGCGACATTACCATAGACCTAATATGTTGACCTTTAGGTTATTGGCAAGGCTACAGTGAAATCCGTGAGCTTTTAGATAATAACCTATAGGCCTAATATGAATATTGAAGCAGCTCAGATGTAGCCAAATGGCTTAATACTACGATATTTAATACCAATTTAGCCTAATAATTTTGTTTTTCCTTTCTTTTTTTTAATGTATCCTTGCTTCGCTTGTTTATAAAATTGCAAACTTTTTAGGCTATTTATATTCAACTATAAAGTTTTCGGTGGTCACAGAGAGACAGATAAACATCTTAATTATATGTTTAGCTGAGATTTTCTGTGTGTAAAGTGACGCGGGATTTAACGAGACACTTAGCTGTTTTACTGAATGGTCTGAGGCAGACATTAGATTACGAGCGATTTCAAGTGCAGCGTTAATAAAGACGGCTTTGGGAAATGGCTCAGAAATGTCCAGATGCTCTTACGAAGGTTCTAACAATGAACTTAGCCTTAAGATGCTTTTGGGAAACCGGGCCCAGATCTTAATAATGTTTAGCTGGACCAATATCTACAAAAGGCAATAAAGAAAAAGAAAATCACTGACAATTACACACCTTATACACAGGGGTTAAATTGGGCGAGGCCCGGCACCTACAGTATGATCCCGGTGTCATGTAAAAATCTTCCCAGCGTGAAATAGTTCCCAATCGTTCTGACTGTGACAGAATGCTGTAAAATTTCTCCCAGCGTGAAAATGTTCCACAAATTCAAACTTTGATAACACTGGAGGTATGATCAGGGATGTAGTGGAAAAACAATAAGTGGGTAAACGATGATTGCCGTTCGGGGTGAATTCAATTTCAATACAGTTTTGCGCAAAAAGTGGTCAAACGTTCACGCAAAATAAAAACGGTGGTTTAAGGGTGTTTACTTGCATTTACCCTCCACTACACCACTGGGTATTATAGACAATAATACACTGTAAAAAGAATTAACTGAGGTAGCCCAACTCAAAAAGTTTTTTTAAACTAGTTCCACAGTCTTTTTGATATTACCGAACTTTTTTTTATTGTGGATAGTTGGGGGAAAGTTAAATCAACTCAAAACCATGTTTTTGTTTACTCATGAGACCGTTGGAATGTTCCACTTTGACTCCTTTCTAGTTTCCGTCATGATCCAGTTAATTGACCAGACAGTGGGTTCATTTAGATATTTGTATACTAAGCACAGACTAGATAAACAGGTACAACAATCTCACTAATGGTGAGAACAAATCCACATATATTATTATTATTTTTTAGCTATATCTGGTTTTAATGCATAACATTTCAGCCTCTGAAATGTATGTTTTAATTGTAAACCGGTCCCTGACAAGTAAACTGAATAAAATAAAGTAAAATGTAACTGGGAAATATGTTTAGGCCAACACAATATTTTAAGTTGGGGTCTCTGCAAACTTAACTCGTTATGTGATCAACTCAGCCATTACGGTTAGTAATTAATGTTAGTTATAATTGTTTAATTCAACCAACATTTAGCAAATATCATTGAGTTAGTGGAGTATTCCATGTCATCTCAATATTTTTCTCAATTTTAAGTCCAGCCAACTTGGACATCTAAGTTTTTCTTAGTTGCTTTTTTTAATTGTTGGATAATTTGATGAATTGTGATCAGTTATGTCTTTATCTCCCCATTCAGATGCACGTGATCTCACACTGGACCCAAACACAGCACACAGACGCCTCTCTCTGTCTGACGGGAACAGAAAGGTGACATGGGTGGATGAGAAGCAGCGGTATCCTGATCACCCAGAGAGATTTGGGAACTGTGAACAAGTGCTGTGTAGAGAGGGTCTGTCTGGGCCTGGGCCCTGTTACTGGGAGGCAGATTGGAATGGGGAATGGGCTGTTATAGGAATGGCATATAAAGGAATCAGCAGGACAGGAGGGCGTAAAGACTGTGTGCTTGGATACAATCGTAAGTCCTGGAGTTTGGAGTCCTCTAATCACAGTAACACTACCTGGCACAATAATAACTGCAATGAGTTTCCTGTCCAATCCTCCCCTTACTACAGAGTAGGAGTGTATCTGGACTGGCAGGCCGGCATTCTGTCCTTCTGCAGAGTCTCCTCTAACATACGGACACACCTGCACACATTCCACACCAAATTCACTGAGCCCCTCTACCCAGGGTTTTATGTTGGAAGTGGCTCCTCAGTGACTCTGAGGTAAAAACTTTGCATTAGGAAAGCGGGAGTCTTGTTATTATTGGTGTTTGTAAATAATGATATTTGTAGAGTGTTTTGTGAAATTGCTGACACAACAACTCTGCTTCTGTTTGATCTCAATTACACTGAATGGCATTTTCTGAATGGAATTTTCATGGTACATATTCTTCCTCCATGAACTCTGTGTGACCGATTATCACAAATTCAACATGACACTGGAGGTACAGTATATTACAGACACCAGGATTGCAACCCAACTACAGAGTAAAGTCAACCTGTTACTGGTGAGACAAATACACAGACAGAGACAGCTACAACTCCAAGTAGTGCTACTGGTTACACTCAGAACACTGTTGATGCACAAAAAAACTATACCTGATAGATTTTGAACATTGACTGTTGAGAGAAAGACAAAAAGACTCACTACCAAAGGGGAAAAAATACCATTGGATATATTATTTTGCAGAATGTATTGATATTATTAATTGTTGGAAGAGAGTAAGTATTGTTTATTAGGTAATTCTGACAGTTATCCCTGCATACACTGTGATCAGTGTGATTATACTATTTTTATGTTATTTGAAGATGTCACACTTGAAATAAAAAACGGAAAAAATTTACAGGTGTAGGATATTAATTTGATCACTCTTGTGTTGCTGCAGGATTATTTTCCTGCTGTAGCAAACTGGCTCAAATTAAGATCGCAGGATAGTTATTCTGCAACAGGGTGATCAAATTAAGATCCTACATCTGTACTACAGAACAGAATGAAACAGAACACACACAGAGACAAAAATACAGGTGACCAAAGGGTCACTGAAGGGTACCCTACCCGAATGGGTGTGTCCTGCCAAGCCTCCTTGCCATGTTGGTTGTTTCCCAAGTCCCTTTCATTTGAGGAAAGACTGAACAACTGTCTTACCACAGTTTATATGACAGCAACATCAGGAGTTTCGTAAACATACCTTTAGCAATTCATTATTCATGATTTTCCTATACTAAAACAACTTATATTATTCATGCCATGTTGATTATGTGAAAGGGAAACATGGAGATATTTGTTTAAAATTATATTTGTTTAATCCAACAACCCAAGGGCATCTGGCCCACGCTCGCTTGTGAAGGTATCCCGTGTGGCGCAGTTGGTAGAGCCTGGTGCTTGCAATGCCAGGGTTGTGGGTTCAATTCCCAGTATGAAAAATGTATGAACTCATTACTATAAGTAGTTCTGGATCATCTGCTAAATGACATTTAACTGAGCAAGAGTAAGGCCTATCGTTTGTGAAATTTGAGTATTTATATTACAAAATGTTTGACCATCATGTGGATTGTATTTATGTTATGACATGTTTGACCACCATGTGAATTGTATTTATTGTATGTTATGACATATTTGACCACCATGTGATTGTATTTACTGTATGTTATGACATGTTTGACCACCATGTGAAGTGTATTTGACTCTTATGTGAACTATATTCAGATATCCAGGAAAAGGTACCTGATACTTTAGTATACATTCTAAAATGTAAATCCCAAATATGTTTCTGTGCTGGTATATTTGTGGAGAGGTTGCATGCAGTGCAGGGGCCATCACTGCTAACACTGTACGCTACACTCATAAACCATTACTAAGAGGGCAATTTTCTATGTATACTGTAGCTCGTAGCCTAGGGTTAGGGTAGCACTTACTATTTCACCTGGATGGCTATTTTAAAGTGTTGCTTGTGTACAGTACCAGTCAAAAGTTTGGACACACCCACTCTTTCAAGGGATTTTCTTTATTTTTACTATTTTCTACATTGTAGAATAATAGTGAAGACATCAAAACTATGAAATAAAACATATGGAATCATGTTGTAACCAAATAAGTGTTAAACAAATCCAAATATATTTGAGATTTGAGATTCTTCAAATAGCCACCCTTTGCCTTGATGACAGCTTTGCACACTCTTGGCATTCTCTCAACCAGCTTCACCTGGAATGCTTTTCCAACAGTCTTGAAGGAGTTCCCACATATGCTGAGCACTTGTTCGCTGCTTTTCCTTCACTCTGCCGTCCGACTCATCCCAAACCATCTCAATTGGGTTGAGGTCGGGTGACTGTGGAGGCCAAATCATCTGATGCAGCACTCCATCACTCTCCTTCTTGGTAAAATAGCCCTTACACAGCCTGGAGGTGTGCTGGGTCATTGTCCTGTTGAAAAACAAATGATAGTCCCACTAAGCCCAAACCAGAGGGGATGGCGTATCGCTGCAGAATGCTGTGGTAGCCATGCTAGTTAAGTGTGCCTTGAATTCTAAATAAATCACAGACAGTGTCACAAGCAAAGCACCCCCACACCATAACACCTCCCCCTCCATGCTTTACGGTGGGAAATACACATGCGGAGATAATCCGTTTACCCACACCGTGTTTCACAAAGACACGGTGGTTGGAACCAAAAATCTAAAATTTGGACTCCAGACCAAAGGACAAATCTCCACCGGTCTAATGTCCATTGCTCGTGTTTCTTGGCCCAAGCAGGTCTCTTCTTCTTATTGGTGTCCTTTAGTAGTGGTTTCTTTGCAGCAATTCGACCATGACGGCCTGATTCACACAGTCCCCTCTGAACAGTTGATGTTGAGATGTGTCTAAAGACTTGAACTCTGTGAAGCATTTATTTGGGCTGCAATTTTTGAGGCTGGTAACTAACTCTAATGAACTTATCCTCTGCAGCAGAGGTAACTCGGAGTCTTCCATTCCTGTGGCGGTCCTCATGAGAGCCAGTTTCATCATAGCGCTTGATGGTTTTTGCGACTGCACTTGAAGAAACTTTCAAAGTTCTTGAAATGTTCCTCATTGACTGACCTTCATGGCTTAAAGTAATGATGGACTGTCCCTGAGCTCTGCATATGCTCTTTGCTTATTTGAGCTGTTCTTGCCATAATATGGACTTGGTCTTTTACCAAATTGGGCTATCTTCTGTATACCCCCCTACCTTGTCACAACACAACTGATTGGCTCAAACGCATTAAGAAGGAAAGAAATTCCACAAATTAACTTTTAACAAGGCACACCTGTTAATTGAAATGCATTCCAGGTGACTACCTCATGAAGCTGGTTGAGAGAATGCCAAGAGTGTGCAAAGCTGTCATCAAGGCAAAGGGAGGCTATTTGAAGAATTTCAAATATAAAATATATTTTGATTTGTTTAACACTTGCTTGGTTACTACATGATTCCATATGTGTTATTTCATTGTTTTGATGTCTTCACTATTATCCTACAATGTAAAAAATAGTAAAAATAAAGAAAAACCCTGGAATGAGTAGGTGTGTCCAAATTTTTGACTGGTAGTGTATATGCACTTTGGTCTGGAGTGGCGTGCGAACTCTAGTGTTTATAATGAAATGAGAGCTGCCTATAATGAATAATAGATATCATGTCCTGTGTGCTTTACCTCACCTTGTAACACAAAACATCAGAAGAAGAACATTGGCTATACCTGCAATGGCATATGCAGAGCTCAGGCTTTTGGTAGTGATCTACAGTCCCCAATATTCTTGGTCAACATGCTGCCAATGACTGAAAACAAACAGAATTTACCTTGAGGTATTTGAAGAAATTAGGCTTGTCTGGGATATTTACTAATAGGATTATAGTGGATCATGGAGGACGAATGACTCTGGGGGATATGCTGATAAGGCTTGTCTTGTTTTTACCAGCTGTCGAGGCTGCTATAGTACCCATCTGTGGGGGCAACTACCTGTGGGGCAAAGGAGAGTTTAGAAACAACAAAACTGGCAACTTTATTTCCAAAATAAAGTGGAGTACATTCCAATGTTTACCAAGGGGAAATAGGCTTGATTGGAGTCATCATCCTCTTGTTTGCTAAATCTAATTTGCTAAATTTGTCCCTGAACGACTTCGAAAATTGTCGGAGCAATATGAGGATGCAAACGTTGATGTGCAATAGCCAGAAAAGTCATTTTATGTGATGGATTATCGTCAGAAGAAGAATTGTACTTTTCTCACTATTGGATTGATATTTCTGTTAAGTGGCATTGAGTATGGTGAGTTGATTTCGACTGCCTAATGTACACATATTTCCACAATGAAATGAAAAATGTCTGACTGACTGTCATATAATTTGTATGTTTTTGTCCTATTCAAATCTAAAACATGCATAAAGAAACACGAAAATGTTGCTTTTTCAAATGGGATAGAATGGTAAATGAGACATACAGTATCTAATGCATCTCTCTCTCTCTCTCTCTCTCTCTCTCTCTCTCTCTCTCTCTCTCTCTCTCTCTCTCTCTCTCTCTCACCCCACTCGCTCTCTCCCAGCTGTCATCCTCCCTACAATATGGAGGTATCTCCAGATTTTGGAGGCACCTCCATACTTCCTGGGTCTGGGCTTGTCTGCGTTCAGTCTGAGTGGGCTGCTGACGGGCCCACTGTTCGGCCTCTGGTCCGACCGGACCCGAACTACAAAGACCATCATCCTCTACTCCAACGTTTTTGAGATTGTTGGTAAGCTTCACAGCTTATAATTGTTTCCAGGCACAGGAACCTGCTGTCGCAAGGCACATGAAGGCTGTATCCCAAATGGCACCATATTCCCTACATAGACCAGTAGTGAAAGTAGTGCACCATATAGGAAATACTGGCCATTTGGGATGCAAACACAGAACCACATTATTTATTTAACTGAAACATGAATGAATTACTTTGGAGTCATAAAGAAAAACATTAGATTCCATTCAACCCTCCCAGCTCACCTGCTGATGTGATGTTTTAGAGAGAGTGAAGAAATGGCAGGGACTTGGGGTTTGAGTCCTTGGAAATGGAAATGCCTTTTGTTATACATTTGATTACAGTAATAAGGGCAGACTTGCTTTCAGATTTGGTGGTGTTATGAAAAAATCTACCCAACCTCCAACTGCAGCAAAGTTGTGATAAAGTAAATGTGAATGACAACATCAGTAGGTCATTCATTCCTAAGACCAATTAAAAGAGTCCTAAGTGCAAGACATATATGATACAACTAATGGTGAAATTACATATTTTCTCCCCTAGGTAGCTTCATGTATTTTATGGGATACTCAAAATGGCTGCTGTTGTGCAGTCGACTTGTAGCAGGTGAGTGTTTGTGGTTTTCTGTTTCTGCACTGTAGGCCTATACCCACTAATTTAAACGCTAAGTGAATTATTTACAAATGTGTGTGTGTATGTGAGAGAGAGTGATGGCATCCCAATCTTATGGTCCTGATATTATACAGCCTTTGATTTGGTCAGACAATCTAGACCTATTTAATACACGTGTTGATGCCTCCAAGGTATTGGTGCAGGAGCAGGCTCCTCCATCTTTGGTTTCCTCACACGGAGCACCCGGCCAGAGGAACGCGCTGGCGTTTTCGCTGCCATCATGGCATGTCGCCAAGCTGGCCTCCTGATTGGTCAGTCAGTTTTATCCTAATATTCCATCATCATCTTATTAGTACCATGGCGCACCTCTGTTTTTACAAGATGTGCATCTCAGTCAAAGTACCTTCCTGTCCTACACTAAGCTGCGGAAAGTAAGGGTGCTGATTCTGAAAAATCTGAATACAAAAATAATACTAATATTTAAATAACATTTGGGGAAAAAAATACAAAAGTAGATTAGCAGATATATCTGTCTGCAGCGCCAGTGCAGGCAGTGCAGGCAGTGCAGGCAGAAAGAGTTGTCCAGCCCATAGCCGCAGGAAGTAGTTTGGGGGTAGGGGTGCAGATATTTTTTTTTGGGGTGGTGGGAATTGCCCTCGCTGAAGAGGTCTATATCGGTCCACTAATACAGGACTAGTAAAGGCCCAGTGCACTACTTTTGTGAAATAAATGAAACAATGTATTTGAGTGTTTACCAGCATTTGTAACTTAAGTCTGATAATTATCTGTACAAAACAGTTAATCTGATAATACTTGTGGAATATAAAAATACTTGCTTGATATAATAGGGCTATCTTCTGTATACCACCCGTACCTTGTCACAACACAACTGATTGGCTCAGACACATTAAGAAGGAAATAAATTCCACAAATTAACTTTTAACAAGGAACACCTGTTAATTGAAATGCATTCCAGGAGACTACCTCATGAAGCTGGTTGAGAGAATGCCAAGAGTGTGCAAAGCTGTCATCAAGGCAAAGGGTGGCTACTTTGAAGAATCTAAAATATAAAATATATTTAGATTTGTTTAACACTTTTTTGGTTACTACATGATTCCATATGTGTTATTTCATAGTTTTGATGTCTTCACTATTATTCTACGATGTAGAAAATAGTAAAAAAATTAAGAAAAATGAGTAGGTGTGTCCAAACTTATTTCTATGTGAAAACTGAAATGGTCTATTCATTAATTTTCCATTTTTAGTAGACACTCTTATCCAGAGAAACTTACAGTAGTGAGTCCATAAATTGTCATACTTTTCCCCCGTGGGAATCAAATCCCGCGTCTATGTTCGGCTCTATTTACTCTCAGTTTTGAAAACGCAAATTAGCATAAAAGTAGACATCATGCAAGACTACAAATCCCTGCAAGCTCCTGCACGTCATCTCTAGCTGACACCTTTGCTAACAGGTACTGTGTCAATTTAAAACTTGCACAAGACAGTTCACAGAATTGTAAATTTTAAGAAATTTTGCCAATTTATTCATTATTACATTTAGCTAACATTCTTCCCTTTGCCTTGATTCTGCAGTCTTGTCCAGATCGTCATGGCATTTGCAGTTCTTTATGATAGCCATGTTAGCAGCTAATTAGCATTTCATTTTCGGGGGGGAAAATACAGGCGAATATATTGATAAAAGTCACCTTGTCCTAGACAGATTTACACGGTTATCAAAACTTCACGGCAGGGTAAGCCTACAAGAAACATAGCCCTTATTTTAAGTGTTTCTAAAATCCCTTATGGGAAAAGTGAATGGTGGAAAAACTATTGGAACCATTTCCCTGTTTGACCATTAGGTTTTATGGGAATTATGACTCATACTGTGGTACTCTATGTTAATTTGTTTTGTTCATACAAAGCATTGGCACACAAGCAAACTAAGATAACATGTTGTGAAAGGCAGAATTCCTTGGAACATTTAAAAACAGGCTAATGCCGCATTCACGTGCTAGTCGGAACTAGGAAACTCTGACATTTCTGACTTGCTAACTGGTTGAACGCAACAAGTGTATGACTACAACCAGTTAGCTAGTCAGAAATGTCCGTTTCCTAGTTAATAATAAATATAATATGCCATTTAGCAGACGCTTTTATCCAAAGCGACTTACAGTCATGCGTGCATACATTTTTGTGTATGGGTGGTCCCAGGGATCGAACCCACTACCTTGGCGTTACAAGCGCCGTGCTCTACCAGCTGAGCTACAGAGGACCACTAGTTCTGACTAGCACGTGAACGCAGCATTTGTAAGATGATTGTCCCACCTACTTCTATAGACAGCCATATATGGATGGTAGCATGTATTCACTAGCTAGAAACCAAACGAAACCAAACGGAAGAAACTGATGCAAACAAAAGCAGACGGAACAAAACGGAGGGACCTACCTGAATGTGTCCAATGGAAACTCTAATGCAACTAAAATATACACTCCTGGGTACCAGTCTGTTTGTGCCATCATGCCAGTCCTTGCCGCTCCTTGTCATCCCGACAATGACAACTAATTGACAAGACAGAACAAACAGATCTGAGACCAGGCTATCAATGACTCTCTTATGTTAAGCAGACGTTTACATTCAAATGGCTGTATGCTTGTTTATGTTTAAGAAACTACATAGCCAAAGCACAGATGCATTGTTTACTCATTTGTATAGGCTACATAACACATTACTACATGTATTCGTATGTTTTCTATTGTTGAGTTCAAAACAGCTATATGATTAGAATTCACCACACAGTATTTGCTCATGAAAAGAAAAAAACAGCGGTCAATTAAATTTGTTTTCATTTATTGCAAACTTTGGAAAGAATTCATTTTTCCAATTTAAGAATATACTGTAAAATAGAGTGCATTATTGTCATCACATGATTGTCCCTAAAATGGCCCTATCCCCATGATTCCCCCTTCAGGTCACTCATTAGGAATGGCTCCAGATCCATCAGGATATCTAACAACATATCTTTGTCTTTGGGCCCACAAGCTTTCACAGGGCCATCTAAGAGCTCCCTCATCATTTTCTGTCTGGTTCTTTCAGCCCTCACGTCACTGTAAGCATTTGAGTTGATGATTCTCCCCTCCAGGAGCCTATCCAAGATGGGTTCCACCTGGCTCACTCTGTTGATCAGGGCCGTCCGGTGATGGTCCACAACGTGTTTGTCTGAGGTAGAGATAGGACATGGTTTAGGACTTTTGAAGGTGATGGAATGCAATACATACATAATATATTTGATAGGGGCCTATATCTCTACACGTCTCCTTTAATGTTGCGTGTGTTTGTGTGTGTGTGTGTGCGTGTAGGGTGTGCAAATTGGAGGATAGGCGTGATGATGCACTTTCTGTAATTCAGACAGGATTAAATATGGGGAGTGAAAAATGCTGTTGAAGATTTAGAGGGCAGCAGTTGCACCTACAGTATCTTGAAGAAGAAATGAAAAGTAAGGACTTTTGTGATTGTTCATCAAGGTAGAATACTTTACGTATTGAATGTGTCCCTACATAAACCATTACTAATTACAGTAAAACATACATTTTAATAACGTATTTGAGACATTAGGCTATATAACACTTGCTTTAGTGTTTACCTTTGATTATGTTCTTTGGTCCAGATGCAGTTCCCTTTGCAGCACCCGATGTTACGCAAGATCCTTGAGCTGTAAAATAAGCTTCATGAGACACCACCAATCGAATACAAATATGAATAGTAGGCCTAAAGATATATCAAAATCAGCATGTAATAGAAATGTGTTTATTGCATAATGTATTAGGCCTATTTTTAGTTGCAAATGGAAATATGCTATAGGCCAGCAGTCAGCCCAGATGTGCAAAATTGAATGCACTCATAAGTGGTCCTCTGTAGCTCAGCTGGTAGAGCACGGCGCTTGTAACGCCAAGGTAGTGGGTTCGATCTCCGGGACCATCCATACACAAAAATTTATGCACGCATGACTGTAAGTCGCTTTGGATAAAAGCGTCTGCTAAATGGCATATTATTATTGGGTTGAGTTACTGACGTGATCTTCCTGTCTGGGTTGGCGCCCCCCCTTGGTTTGTGCTGTGGTGGAGACCTCTGTGGGCTATACTCGGCCTTGTCTCAGGATTGTAAGTTGGTGGTTGAGGATATCCCTCTGGTGGTGCGGGGGCTGTGCTTTGGCAGAGTGGGTGGGGTTATATCCTTCCTGTTTGGCCCTGTCCGGGGGTTTCTTCGGATGGGGCCACAGTGTCTCCGGACCGCTCCTGTCTCAGCCTCCAGTATTTATGCTGCAGTAGTTTATGTGTCGGGGGGCTGGGGTTAGTTGGTTATACCTGGAGTACTTCTCCTGTCTTATCCAGTGTCCTGTGTGAATTTAAGTATGCTCTCTCTAATTCTCTCGTTCTCTCTTTCTCTCTGAGAACCTGAGCCCTAGGACCATACGTCAGGACTACCGGGCATGCTGACACCTTGCTGTCCCCAGTCCGCCTGGCCTTGCTGCTATTCCAGTTTCAACTGTTCTGCCTGCGGTTACGAAACCCTACCTGTCCCAGACCTGCTGTTTTCAACTCTTAATGATCGGCTATGAAAAGCCAACTGAGAGACCTGAGCCCTAGGACCATACGTCGGGACTACCGGCCGTGGTGACTCCTTGCTGTCCCCAGTCCGCCTGGCCTTGCTGCTATTCCAGTTTCAACTGTTCTGCCTGCGGTTATGGAACCCCTACCTGTCCCAGACCTGCTGTTTTCAACTCTTAATGATCGGCTATGAAAAGCCAACTGAGATTTATTCCTGATTATTATTTGACCATGCTTGTCACTTATGAACATTTTTGAACATCTTGGCATGGTTCTGTTATAATCTCCACCCGGCACAGCCAGAAGAGGACTGGCCACCCCTCATAGCCTGGTTCCTCTCTAGGTTTCTTCCTAGGTTTTGGCCTTTCTAGGGAGTTTTTCCTAGCCACCGTGCTTCTACACCTGCATTACTAGCTGTTTGGGGTTTTAGGCTGGGTTTCTGTAAAGCACTTCGAGATATTAGCTGATGTAAGAAGGGCTATATAAAATAAAATTGATTGATTATTAAGTGAAAGTAAAACGGTCAACTTCCTTATAGTTTTACATACAGACATTTCAATGCAATTTATTTAAGCCCCAAGTCTAATAAAGTTTTCTTCTAGAGTACTTTTGGGTTAACTGCAACTCCCCTCCAAGTCTCCGACCACTACTTCGTATCCTTTTCTCTCTCGCTCTCCTCCAACACTACTCACTCTCCCCTACTCAGATGGTAATGTGCCGTCGCAACCTTCGCTCTCTCTCTCCCGCTACTCTCTCCTCTTCCATCCTATCATCTCTTCCCTCTGCTAAATCCTTCTCCCTCCAATCTCCTGATTCTGCCTCCTCAACCCACCTCTCCTCCCTCTCTGAATCTTTTGACTCTCTATGTCCCCTATCCTCCAGGCCGGCTCGGTCCTCCCCTCCTGCTCCGTGGCTTGACGATTCATTGCGAGCTCACAGAACAGGGCTCCGGGCAGCTGAGCGGAAATGGAGGAAAACTAGACTCCCTGCGGACCTGTCATCTTTCCACTCCCTCCTCTCTACATTCTCTTCCTCCGTTTCTGCTGCTAAAGCCACTTTCTACCACTCTAAATTTCAAGCCTCTGCATCTAACCCTAGGAAGCTCTTTGCCACCTTCTCCTCCCTGCTGAATCCTCCTCCTCCTCCCCCTCCCTCCTCCCTCTCTGTGGATGACTTCGTCAACCATTTTGAAAAGAAGGTTGACGACATCCGATCCTCATTTATTAAGTCAAATGACACTGATGGTCCTGCTCACACTGACCTACCCAATGCTTTGACTTCTTTCTCCCCTCTCTCTCCAGATGAAATCTTGCGACTTGTGACGGCCGGCCGCCCAACAACCTGCCCGTTTGACCCTATCCCCTCCTCTCTTCTCCAGACCATTTCCGGAGACCTTCTCCCTTACCTCACCTCGCTCATCAACTCATCCTTGTCCGCTGGCTTTGTCCCTTCCATCTTCAAGAAAGCGAGAGTTGCACCCCTCCTCAAAAAACCTACACTCGATCCCTCTGATGTCAACAACTACAGACCAGTATCCCTTCTTTCTTTTCTCTCCAAAACTCTTGAGCGTGCCGTCTATAGTCAACTCTCCTGCTATCTCTCTCAGAATTACCTTCTTGATCCAAACCAGTCAGGTTTCAAGACTGGTCATTCAACTGAAACTGCTCTTCTCTGTGTCACGGAGGCTCTCCACACTGCTAAAGCTAACTCTCTCTCCTCTGCTCTCATCCTTCTAGACCTATTTGCTGCCTTTGATACTGTGAACCATCAGATCCTCCTCTCCACCCTCTCCGAGTTGGGCATCTCCGGTGCGGCTCACTCTTGGATTGCGTCCTACCTGACAGGTCGCTCCTACCAGGTGGCGTGGTGAGAATCTGTCTCCGCACCACGTGCTCTCACCACTGGTGTCCCCCAGGGCTCAGTTCTAGGCCCTCTCCTATTCTCTCTATACACCAAGTCACTTGGCTCTGTCATATCCTCACATGGTCTCTCCTATCATTGCTATGCAGATGACACACAATTAATCTTCTCCTTTCCCCCTTCTGATAACCAGGTGGCGAATCACATCTCTGCATGTCTGGCAGACATATCAGTGTGGATGTCGGATCACCACCTCAAGCTGAACCTCAGCAAGACGGAGCTGCTCTTCCTCCCAGGGAAGGGCTGCCCGCTCCATGATCTCGCCATCATGGTTGACAACTCCGTTGTGTCCTCCTCCCAGAGTGCAAAGAACCTTGGCGTGACCCTGGACAACACCCTGTCATTCTCCGCTAACATCAAAGCGGTGACCCGATCCTGTAGGTTCATGCTCTACAACATTCGCAGAGTACGACCCTACCTTACACAGGAAGCGGCACAGGTCCTAATCCAGGCACTTGTCATCTCCCGTCTGGATTACTGCAACTCGCTGTTGGCTGGGCTCCCTGCCTGTGCCATTAAACCCCTACAACTCATCCAGAACGCTGCAGCCCGTCTGGTGTTCAACCTTCCCAAGTTCTCTCACGTCACCCCGCTCCTCCGCACACTCCACTGGCTTACAGTTGAAGCTCGCATCTGCTACAAGACCATGGTGCTTGCCTACGGAGCTGTGAGGGGAACGGCACCTCCTTGCCTTCAGGCTCTGATCAGTCCCTACACCCAAACGAGGGCATTGCATTCTTCCACCTCTGGCCTGCTGGTCCCCCTACCTCTGCGGAAGCACAGATCCCACTCAGCCCAGTCAAAACTGTTCGCTGCTCTGGCACCCCAATGGTGGAACAAGCTCCCTCACGACGCCAGGACAGCGGAGTCACTGACCACCTTCCGGAGACACTTGAAACCCTACCTCTTTAAGGAATACCTGGGATAGTATAAAAGTAATCCTTCTACCCCCCCTACCCCCCCCCCCCCAAAAAAAACACAATAATATATTCTAAAAAATAACAAAAAATATAACAATATCAATATAAAACAAATGAAAATTCAAAAAATATACTCTAAAAATAAAATATTAAATAATAAAAAATACAAAAATACATATAAAAGACAAAAGAGATTCAAAAATGAGAAATAAAATAAATTGTAAAGTGGTTGTCCCACTAGCTATCATAAGGTGAATGCACCAATTTGTAAGTCGCTCTGGATAAGAGCGTCTGCTAAATGAAGTAAATGTAAATGTAAATGTAACTGAAGTGGTTTTTAAACCTTTCAAAGATATTAAATGACATTTTTTAAATATATATTAAATAGTCCAATGGACGTTCTTCCTACTATGTTCGACTTACATTTCTTGAAATCCGTTGTCTATAGGCTGCTGACTCTCTTCTCTTCAAGATATGCTACTTCATCGCACTGACGCACGTCATAGGCCAAGGGGAGGTCCATCAATACACTCCAGCATAAACAGAATAACCTAATCCCCATTACATTTGACAAAAATGTCATTTTGAATTTATTTTAACGAATTAATTATTAATTATTATAATGTTTGTATATAGTTTAGACTGCTCTTTTTTTATATATAGACATTTATACCTTTTGAAATAATAGGCCTACAGAAAATGGAAAATATATATTTTTTAATGTATGTACTGTTTATTTACAAACATCATTTGACAGACCACATTGTCCCCTACAATCATGTAAATCACACACATTATATTGAACCGAACAAGCATTGTCACTCTTCGGTTTATTTTGTCAGCAATAAAATAGGTAGATAAGTATTTGTATAAAAAAAGACAGATCCAAACGTTGTTCAACAGCATGGGTGGTTAGTCATACACTAAAACCAAATCAAATTGAAGGATACAAGGCTACTGTATCACTTGGTAATAAAACCACCATCGAGCTGTAGGCCTAAAAGCGCATCCTGTTTAGTCTTAATACCATAACTTACTTAGGCCGAATGTTCCCTCTAAACTGCGCGCGTGCGCGGTTGCGCAGTAGGCCGGAAACTGCCGTGCAGCTCCCCTTGGACTGCCGCGCGGAGCGCAGAAGAAATATCAGCCAACGGAGAGAAGAAGCACGAGATTGAACTTCAGTCAACTTTCTAGTTTTCCCTGTTAGTTAACACTATCAACGTTGCCCTTTACTGTGTCAATTGTGATCGAATCAACGCAATATTACCCACTTTCAATGCTACATACCGAAACAGAACGAACTATGCAAGATATTTTGTTGTAGGCAAAACGCATCGGAGTAGGATTCCATTGCGCAAGACTTAGCCCGTACTCTACACAGACCATTGCCATAGATAGTTTCCTTCCATTTACTTTGAACTGGACTGTGTTTCCAGCTGTGGTATTGAGTAGATGCACTTTTTTGGAGATCAAAGCAAGAGCTGCATGTAGCCACATGTGCACATTTTGTTCATATCCTTTGCTAGTTAGTGAGTTATTAGCCCAGTTACAGATAATTTGTAGTCAGCAATAGGGGAGTGATTGCTTCCTACAAGAGTACAAAACGTGTACATCTCTAGACATCTTTGAAAAGCCAGTCAGGTGAATAGCTTTTTTTTTGTCGTAAAGGGGCAGTGTTATATTTTTGCTTGAATAAGCTAAGTAGCCAATAGGCAGAGGGTAGCATAATTTGTCTGATTCTCTGTAATAATGGTATGGGAATAATAATGCTTTTTATTTTTTGAAGTGGTTTCTTGCATGAAACAATACAACAACCATTTCAGTCACCTCCTTGTCTGAAAGACAAGTGGATAAACAGGTTAATGTCAAGCCCTGCATGTTTTTTTTCAAAAGTCTTATAGAATTTAGGCCTACATTGGCTGCTAATGTAGGCTGAATGAAAGAACAGCTATTTCCATATTTAAATGTTATGGGATGCATTTTCTACATTGTTTTTGAGGGTAGGCCACTCTGGTTGGTCTACATTATGATCAAATAGCCACAGTAGCCTACTTGACCACTGTTAAAACTGTAACTTAAAGTGGGTACAGCCTCAGCGTTCGCAGTAAAAGCGCGCTGGAAGTTCCACAGAATTTTCACAACCTGAAGTTTGCGCTCAGCAGACCTGAAATTTCCTCAGTGCCCAAAAATGTTTGAGGGAACATTGCTTAGGCCTATATTTCAATACTTATATAGGCTACTGTATCAATCAATCAATAATTTATTCGTTCATGTCATCACACAGAATAGCATTTTAGTTTTTAAATAAAATAACAAAGCTACCATTGAATATCTCCCGTAAACAACAAATAGGCCTAAACCGTTCCATTTCGGAAATTGCATTCACAAATGAATGCGACTGTTTTTAGTCTTTGCTGTAATAAAGGCTTTACAAAAAAACTTTACAACAGACTATCTTATAATTTATTTTGTGTTGTTTACATTGTTCCAAACGCATAGCTGCAGGAAGTAGTTTGGGGGTGCTGCGATTTAGGGGGTGCAGATGTATTTTTTTGCCACTGCTGAAGATGTTTTTATCGGTCCACTAATACAGGACTAGTAAAGGCCCAGTGCACTAATTTTGTGAAAAAAAAAGTAACTAAATGTTTTTGAGTGTTTACCAGCATTTGTAACTAGAGTCTGACAATTATCTGTACAAAACAGTTAATCTGATAATACTTGTAGAATATAAAAACACTTGCTTGATATACAGTACCAGTCAAAAGTTTGGACACACCTACTCATTCCAGGGTTTTTCTTTATTTTACTATTTTCTACATTGTAGAATAATAGTGAAGACATCAAAACTATGAAATAACACATATGGAATCATGTAGTAACCAAAAAAGTGTTAAACAAATCAAAATATATTTTATATTTGAGATTCTTCAAAGTAGCCACCCTTTGCCTTGATGACAGCTTTGCACACTCTTGACATTCTCTGAACCAGCTTCATGAGATAGTCACCTGGAATGCATTTCAATTAACAGGTGTGCCTTGTTAAAGTTAATTTGTGGAATTTCTTTCCTTCTTAATGTGTTTGAGCCAATCAGTTGTGTTGTGACATGGTAGGGGTGGTATACAGAAGATAGCCCTATTTGGTAAAAGACCAAGTCCATATTATGGCAAGAACATCTCAAATAAGCACAGAGAAATGACAGTCCATCATTACTTTAAGATATGAAGGTTGGTCAATCCAGAAAATTATTTGAACTTTGAAAGTTTCTTTAAGTGCAGTCGCAAAAACCATCAAGCGCTATGATGAAACTGGCTCCCATGAGGACTGCCACAGGAAAGGAAGACCAAGAGTAACCTCTGTTGCAAAGGATAAGCTCATTAGAGTTACCAGCCTCAGAAATTGCAACCCAAATAAATGCTTCACAGTGTTCAAGTAACAGACACATCTCAACATCAACTGTTCAGAGGAGACTGCATAAATCAGGCCTTCGTGGTCGAATTGCTGCAAAGAAACCACTACTAAAGGATACCAATAATAAGAAGAGACTTGCTTGGGCCAAAAAAAAATGAGCAATGGACATTAGACTGGTGGAAATCTGTCCTTTGCTCTGATGAGTCCAATTTGAGATTTTTTGTTTCAACCACCGTGTCTTTGTGAGACTCAGAGTAGGTGAACAGATGATCTCTGCATGTGTGGTTCTCAACGTGAAGCATGGAGGAGGTGGTGTGATGGTGTGGGGGTGCTTTGCTGGTGACACTGTCTGTGATTTATTTAGAATTCAAGGCGCACTTAACCAGCATGGCTACCACAGCATTCTGCAGCGATACACCATCCCATCTGGTTTGGGCTTCGTGGGACCATCATTTGTTTTTCAACAAGACAATGACCCAACAATCCCCCGACCTCAACCCAATTGAGATGGTTTGGAATGAGTTGGACCGCAAAGTGAAGGAAAAGCAGCCAACAAGTGCTCAGCATATGTGGGAACTCCTTCAAGACTGTTGGAAAAGCATTCCAGGTAAAGCTGGTTGAGAGAATGCCAGGAATGTGCAAAGCTGTCATGTATAAAATATATTTTGATTTGTTTAACCGTTTTTTGGTTACTACATGATTCCATGTGTTATTTCATAGTTTTGATGTCTTCACTATTATTTTACAATGTAAAAAATAGTAAAAATAAAGAACAACCCTTGAATGAGTAGGTGTGTCCAAACTTTTGACTGGTACTGTATGTTTTCCAGTTAGTTTTTTAAATATGTAATTCTATGTGAAAAGGGAAATGGTCTATTCATTTATTTTCCATTTTAGTAGATGCTCTTATCCAGAGCAACTTACAGTAGTGAGCGCATACATTTTTATACTGGTCCCCCTTGGGAATTGAACCCACAACCCTAGCATTGCAAGCACCATGCTCTACTAACTGAGCTACATCATCACATCGTCACAAACCACTTGATGTCTCAATGTACTCAATTACTGTATTGTGAAAGTCTAGGTACAAACCTAAATGACCAGCCTATGTACAATACAGTAGTGTACATTTACATTAAGTGGTTTATAAGGATGGTAAATTAATACTGCACAAAATGTGGTTGTTTTCCATGTTATTTGATCAAGAAAAATACTTTATTTGATGCGGAAGTTTTGTGTCTTTGCCCATAACTTTGCACCTTTTGATGTAAATGTTTGAGGACAGGGTTTTGTTCTTTCTGGATTCCATTATAATGACAATCACAGAGAAACAGAGAGGGCAACAACTCTTACAATTCCAACTATTGAATCCTGCGAGATACTGTTCTTTATTACACATCTACCTTTTTTGCCAAGTGGAGATGCTGAAAATAATAATAATACTTTTTCCAAAAATATATTATTTAAATTATTATTTAAAAAAAATATTCTGATTTTTCAGGGGGGGGTTTCAGCACCCCTACTCCCCGCGGCTATGGTCCAGAACACCCCCCGCCCCCGTTGGCGATAAAAATGTACAGCACCCCTCACCCCCAAACTGCTCCTACAACAAAAACATGTGTATCTTATCTTAAGTTTAGGTGGTGCCTCCCTGTTTAGTCTGTTTTCTTCCGTTTGATGCCTAATGAATACGACCCTCCATTTTGCAGGGCCGGCGTTCAATCTGTTCCTGAGGTTGTGCGACTTCCAGCTGGGGCCGTTTGTGGTGAACAACTACACCTCTCCTGGGGTAAACACCAGCATCCAGATAATCTATCCTCTCAGGTTCTCCCACTACAGCTCTATGCTTCATGAATACTAAACCACAGACATCCATTTAGCTCCCATGCATGTACCTTCAATCTCCTGTTCAGAGTTAGCGGGTACATTAACACTGTAGCCTATACAGTATGATTTTATTGACATTGCATACTTACAGTGCATTCGGAAAGTATAAATAAATAAGTAAGGTATTCTTTTTATTTTTATTAGCAAACATTTCTTAAAACCTGTTTTCGCTTTGTCATTATTGGGTATTGTGTGTAGATTTATGAGGAAAAAATGAATTTAATCAATTTTAGAATACGGATGTAACGTAACAAAATGTGGAAAAAGTAAAGGTGTCTGAATACTTGCACTGTATATATACATATTTTATAAAACCAATGGAAACATTTGAGAACATTATAAAAATTCCTTAAACACTGCACACTCAACACACTCACAAATTAAAATGCTGACATAAAAATATTTTACTTGCTCTACCATCTCAACCATCTTACCCCCTCTCCTCCCCTCCTCCCCCTCTTCCAGATCTTCATGTGTCTGATGTGGATCCTGCTCCAGTTTGTGGTGCTGGCTCTGTACTGGGACATACCACCTATCAGCTCCGGAGAGGGGGGTATCGCTGTGGGAGAGATCGAGGAGGAGGAGCCGCTGGTAGGGGCCGAGGAGACACTGGAGACCTACGGCACTGTCTGGGACGACCAGATAGAGACAACAATTTCCTCAGAGATCCACAATTTCCAGGACCCTTCACAGTGCCCTCCCTCTCCACCTTCCTCTCCCCCTCCCTCGCCTCCTCCTTCGACTATCTCAAACCCCCTCACAATTTTCAGTGCTAGTCAAGGTGAGTGGAGAGATCTGTGATGTGATTGGCCTAATTGACTTCCCCCAGAGTAGGATAGAAAACAGCACTTGAATCAGACTATTCTTTTAGGGATACTATGGTTGGTGCATGTGCCTTTATGTGTCTTAATGTGTTTAAAAAATAATAATTTTTAATAATGTGTTGGTCATTGTTGTGTGTGCTGTCATTGTAAGTCATTGATGATGCATGCTGTGATTGAACAATTTCCCAAGTTGGGATTAATAAAGTAATACTCTACTCTCTCTCTACTCTACTCTTTAGACATGTGTATTGTTAGTTTATCACCATCTTATCTGTTGAGTTGTCACTGTCTATTAGTGCATGTTAGTTGTCTCCTGTATCGATTCTGTCTCTCAAGTATATTTTATGTGCCAGCTTGTGTGTGTGTGTGTTCCCCATTCTCTCTATTGAGGAGTTCATGAAGGGTGAATCTTGTGTGGCATGTCAGATCAGATTTCCTCAGTATCGAGGAAATACTACACGCGTGTCATGTCTGGTGTATGTCAGCATGTGTGTATGTGTGTTTGTTTGTGTGTGTCAGTGTATATGTTTGTGTGTGTGTGTGTCACATCACTCGTATTGAGTCTCTCTCTCTGTGTGTATAGATGTTTGGAAGGAGAAGGTGGTATGTATGTTGGACTTCCTCTTTAATTGACTCTATGCCTGTGTTGAGTTTTGTGGGCGAAAGGGAGACTAAATTCTGAATGCTGCAATTATTGTTTATTATTGATTCTGCCTGTCTGTAGCCAATTCTGTAGTGGGTTTTAGGGCGATGGAAGGAGAGTTGTGAATGTAAAGCCTATCAACTTTGTATGTGGTAAATATTCTCATTCATGGCCTTTCCAGCTTTGTTGAGTTTTCGAGGAAGGTTGAAGTATGCCTGCATATGTGGTGAACATACATTTTTATGGATTCTCTTACTTCTCTCTCTCTCTCTCTCTCTCTCTCTCTCTCTCTCTCTCTCTCTCTCTTTCTGTAGAGTTTCTGAGGGAGGAGGTGGTGGTGCTCCTCACTGCTCAGTTCATCACCCTCTTCAACCAGACAGCACTGGAGGTAAGAGCAGCTGCAAAACTGTAGTTCTCGCAGCAACAGCCTAAACATAGACGCCATCTTTTTTTGTTGCATCCTAACCATATCATATGCCTAACCCTAACCTTATTTCAAGACCTGAAAGCTTATTTTCATGTTCATAAGTTTTCACAATATAATTTTGACTTTACACCTAGTTCATAGAGTGGGAACTGGGAACTCTTTCCCATCAAGAGGTAAACAAATAGTGATGTAATTCCCTGTCTTCCTCTCTCTCCCCAGAACATGGTGACTACCCTGACATAGTGATGTAATATCCTGTCTTCCTCTCTCTCCCCAGAACATGGTGACTACCCTGACATAGTGATGTAATATTCTGTCTTCCTCTCTCTCCCCAGAACATGGTGACTACCCTGACATAGTGATGTAATTTCCTGTCTTCCTCTCTCTCCCCAGAACATGGTGACTACCCTGACATAGTGATGTAATTTCTCATGTCCCCATTCCCCTTCCTCTCTAGACCATGGTGACACCTCTGACCCAGCGCTCCTTTGGCTTCGGAGAGCTTGCCAACAGCCTGATGTACAGCCTGTGTGGCGTTGAGGTGATCCTGGGCTTTTTCTTGGTGCGCTGGCTCAGCCGCCAGGTGGAAGACCGCGTGGTGCTTGCCGTGGGGCTGGTCATCTGCAGTGTAGCCTGCGTCTGGTGCCTCATCTTCCTGGCCAACCCCCAGGGTGAGTGGGTGGGAACCTAGAGGCTGATCTTGGGTCAGTTTTTCATTTTCCCCACTAATGGTTAAGGTTAGGATTGGGGGAGGGGAAGCTGATCCTAGATCTGGACCTAGGGGAATCTTCACCCCGGAGCGAGTGGCTGAGAGAGTATGTACCACCACCGTCTGTGTATGACATGTCATTCCGTACCCAGGGTTGGTATGAGACTCCTGGGGTGGATAGGGTGGTGAGGTGGCTATGAAGGTATTAATGATAGATCTGTAAGTGATATACAACCCACCACTTGGAGGCACATGAAGACCACACATATAAGCAAGCAGACACACACACACACTCACGCACACACACACACACCTCTTTTCCCAGAGGGAGTTGAGGTAGTAGAATTTCAACCATGTCACCAACGATGATCCATCTGACTGAGGTTGTGTCTCTTCCTGTGTCCAGGTGGGTACTCCTGGGAGTTGACAACGTTCATCATCGGAGTGTTCCTGCAGCTGCTGGGGCTTCCCTTCGTGGCCGTGTCCCAGGTGTCTCTTTTCTCCAAAGTCACTGCAGAGAAAACACAAGGTGGGTGTCTGACTTACATGGCCACCGTTTGACTCATGACATAGCAGTTTGACAGCGAATCACTCCTGTTAGGTCAGCGAATGTGATCATTGCATGTATTGGTTCATTGAGCTGGACTCACCGTAGTGCTAATTTATGGTGACGTTTAGACATGTTATTTCTAGAAGGAATACAAATATTAATATTAAAGATTGATTTAAATAAGATAATGAAATATTTTAGCTTTGTTTTTGTTTTATTACCTTCTGAAAATAAAAGGTGCCAACAATGCACTTGTGTGAAGGCTTAGTTAATCATAGTAAATCAGGCTCTTTGACTAACCCCCCTAGGCAATGAGGCTGTGACTCATAGCAATGCTGAGAATGATTAGGGGAATGATCATTAACTATCACTAAATGGCCATTTGTTTTACAGGAAGGAGAGGTCATTAATCATTCAAATGACTGGGATTGTGTTTGTGTGTGTGTTCCTGGTGGTGTCTAGGGTTCAGTCAAGGTGTGAGGCGCTCTGTTGGGGGGCTGGCTACTATCCTGGGGCCTCTCTGGGCTGGAGGACTGACCGGTAACTTATACCTGATGCTTGGAATGATGCTGGCTCTTCTCCTCATGATCACAGTGAGTAGTCACAGTGTGTGTGTCTATTCAAAACCCATTATACATTTAAAGAGGTTATGATCTATCAATCTATGAATTTCATTCACTAGGATTTAGCACCTCACTACTTTTTCAAGTGGCGCATGTTAGCCACATTTGATTATGCTTTTTGTGGTTAGCATGCACACTTTTACAATTTAACAATGGATTGTTATTTCCAGGTGATGCTGATACTATCCTATGATCGCCTGGTTGAACCCAAGGTAGTGCAGCACGCCCAGAGCTCAGACAATGGAGAATAGACCAGGGTCATGTTCAGTAGGGAGAAAATGTTTTGAAATGAGGAGGCACTACCTGAACTTGTCCAATAAGAACACAGCTTCTGGGTTTCCGTTGCAACACGTTTTGCTACAGTGTACACTACTGAACACGTCCCTGCTGTCAACTTGAATGACAACTGAAGCCCTAATAAAGGTCAAAGGTGAGGTGGTGTGACACATACAGTATATCTCCCAACTACTATGAGAATGTCAATGAATGCACATGACAATGAAGGTGGTGTGTGTCTAAACGCCGCAATGCAGAAGAGATCCAACCAATGACCTATAGGCTTATCTAACCCACTTTAAAGCTCTGTGGAGTCTATTTTACGGTCACACTTTATTTGGATAGTCTGGTCATACTATCAACAAACTATCTGTTGATAAGCAACTGCTTGCTAAGGTTACGGTTAAGGTTAGGTTTAGAATAAGGGTTAAGGTAAGGGTTTGGGTTAGGGTAGGGGTTAAGTTTAGGGTTAGGATAAGGGTTAAGGTTAGGGTTAGAGTTAGTACATAGTTAGTTGAAATGTTACTGATAGTCTGTAGATAGTCTGTAGACCATCTACAGATGGACTATTCAAATAAAGTGTTACCCATTTTCCTATCCCAACATTAATCTTTGCACTTTTTAGCAAACTTGTTTGAAATATAAATGTAGTTGCTTGTAGTGTTTCTGTAGTAGATATAATATTTTATATCTAGCAAAAGATGTAAACATAAATCTAAAACATGGTATTAAGGATGTACACAAGGGGGCACCGTTGCTCTCTGTTTAAATGATGTTAATGATGTTGAATAAATCAAGTTTTCAAAACCGCTATTTATAGTGGACTTGTGAGTGGAGAACATTTGTGTTTTTATATACAGTTGAAGTCGGAAGTTTACATACACCTTAGCCAAATACATTTAAACTCAGTTTTTCACAATTCCTGACATTTAATCCTAGTAAAAATTCCCTGTTAGGATCACCACTTTATTTTAAGAATGTGAAATGTCAGAATAATAGTAGAGAGAATGATTTATTTCAGCTTTTATTTCTTTCATCACATTCCCAGTGGGTTAGAAGTTTACATACACTCAATTAGTATTTGGTAGCATTGCCTTTAAATTGTTTAACTTGTCTTTTTTTAGCCAGTCTCCCGATTGGCGCAGTGGTCTAAGGCACTGCATCGCAGTCCTAGCTGTGCCACTAGAGATCCTGGTTCGAATCCAGGCTCTGTCGTAGCCGGCCGCGACCGGGAGACCCATGGGGCGGCGCACAATTGGCCCAGCGTCGTCTAGGGTAGGGGAGGGAATGGCCGGCAAGGGATGTAGCTCAGTTTGTAGAGCATGGCGTTTGCAACGCCAGGGTTGTGGGTTCGATTCCCACGGGGGGTATAAAAAAAATAAAAAGAAATAAAAAATAATGTATGCACTAACTGTAAGTCGCTCTGGATAAGAGCGTCTGCTAAATGACTTAAATGTAATGTAAATGTCAAACGTTTCGGGTAGCCTTCCACAAGCTTCCCACAATAAGTTGGGTGAATGTTGGCCCATTCCTCCTGACAGAGCTGGTGTAACTGAGTCAGGTTTGTAGGCCTCCTTGCTCACACACGCTTTTTCAGTTCTGCCCACAAATGTTCTATAGGATTGAGGTCAGGGTTTTGTGATGGCTACTCCAATACCTTGACTTTGTTGTCCTTAAGCCATTTTGCCACAACTTTGGAAGTATGCTTGGGGTCATTGTCTATTTGAAAGACCCATTTGAGACCAAGCTTGAACTTCCTGACTGATGTCTTGAGATGTTGCTTCAATAGATCCACATCATTTTCCTTCCTCATGATGCCATCTATTTTGTGAAGTGCACCAGTTCCTCCCTCCTCACAGCATGATGCTGCCACGCCCGTTCTTCACGGTTGGGATGGTGTTCCTCGGCTTGCAAGCATCCCCCTTTTCCCTCCAAACATAACAATGGTCATTATGGCCAAACAGTTCTATTTTTGTTTAATCAGACCAGAGGACATTTCTCCAAAAAGAACAATCTTTGTCCCCATTTGCAGTTGCAAACCGTAGTCTGGCTTTTTTATGGAGCAGTGGCTTCTTCCTTGCTGAGTGGCCTTTCAGGTTATGTCGATATAGGACTCGTTTTACTGTGGGTATAGATACTTTTGTACCTGTTTCCTCCAGCATCTTCACAAGGTCCTTTGCTGTTGTTCTGGGATTGATTTGCACTTTTCGCACCAAAGTACGCTCATCTCTAGGAGACAGAACGCGTCTCCTTCCTGAGCGGTATGACGGCTGCATGGTCCCATGGTGTTTATACTTGCATACTATTGTTTGTACAGATGAACGTGGTACCTTCAGGCATTTGGAAATTGCTCCCAAGGATGGACCAGACTTGTGGAGGTCTACAATTTTTTTTCTGATTTATTTAGATTTTCCCATGATGTTAAGCAAAGAGGCACTGAGTCTGAAGGTAGGCCTTGAAATACATCCACAGGTACACCTCCAATTGACTCAAATGATGTCAATTAGCCTATCAGAAGCTTCTAAAGCCATGACATCATTTTCTGGAATTTTCCAAGCTGTTTACGGGCACAGTCAACTTAGTGTATGTAAACTTCTGAGCCACTGGAATTGTGATACAGTGAAATAATCTGTCTGTAAACAATTGTTGGAAAAATTACTTGTGTCATGCACAAAGTAGATGTCCTAACCGACTTGCCAAAACTATAGTTTGTTAACAAGACATTTGTGGAGTGGTTGAAAAACAAGTTTTAATGAACGGAAACCTCAGACTTCAACTGTATGAGCAATGTACCCATGCTAGCTTCCTTTAATCTTTCCTTTATAGATACTGTTGTGCCAGGAGGAGTGCCCTTCACCTCTCGATTTTAGTCCTCTTAGATCAGTGCATATGTAGATAGATATTCAAGATAGCCAAGGGTATATGGAGGAAGGAAGAGAATGGAATAGCAAGTACCATTAGTAGTCAGGCAACCCAGAGGTATCGTAGATCAGAATAAATAACAGAAGAAACTCTATGTAGAGAGGAAGTGCATATTTGTATCTGTGTTTTGGATATTTGAACATGTGCTTCGTAATGTACATTTGTAAACATTTACAATGGTCAACAAACTATAGAGTTTCACATATACAGTGAGATTTACTCTATAATGTTTAGCAATCAAAACTAAAAAACAAGCATTGTTCAATTAGTGGTGCTACTGCAGTGAAATACTGTCTAGTCTATTTAAAGGGATACTTCAGGATTTTGGCAATGAAGCCCTTTATCTACTTCCCCAGTCAGATTAACTTGTGGATTCAATTTGTATGTCTCTGCATGCAATGTGAAGGAAGTTCACTAGTGTTAGCGCAATTGCTAAGTAGTGTTAGCACAATGACTTGAAGCAAGCTAGTAGATACTATAGACTTCCAGTCGTTGCGCTAATACTAGTTAGCATTGGCTCACTGAACTACCTCTAACTTCCTTCATACTGGATGCAGATACTGTACATAAAAATGGTATCCATGAGTTCATCTGACTCTGGATTAATAGAGTATTGTCAAAATCCCGAAGTATCCATTTAATCATAAACTGTCCAAAATGTGCCACTAGGGAGCACTGTGTGCTCTGCAGAAAAGCAGAATGCTTGGAGCACTATTGAGGAGAGGATCTGTAGATCTGCTGTACACAAATGCCCATGGTCTCCCATTTCCGCTGAGTTAGACCATGCTATCAGATAAGGCTTGGTAACCTTTACAATGTTCTAATACTGCTAGCATGGCGTGTTTAGCATATGTCAGGGGAGGTATTCATGAAATGGGAAAACATAGGCAAACATTATACAACCATGTGTTTACTGTAGGTCTAGTACTTCTATACCCTGCTCAGGACAGGCAATGTTCTTGACCTTTGCATAAAGATAAGGGGGGACAAATTCTTTGTTTTAGAACAAGCTAGCCTTGTCGACAACATCATGTTTGGTAATTGTCACATCAATGCATTTACTATGGAACTTAAGCCTGAATTCAATCAATTACAGGTAGAGGAAAAAACGCAGGTTCCGTCAGAATGTAATCACTGTAATCATCGATTGGAGGTGTAATTACCCGCATTAAAAACACAACACACCCAACAAGCTGTTCCACTCACAGACATTATCATTGAATATTGATGCGAAACCATACCTGTCCTTAAAGGGATAGTTCACTGTTTTGAAGCTAAAACAAAAAAGTGAACTATCCCTTTAAAATGTATTATAAACATTATGAGTGAATGCGCAGGGTAGTTTCCTTTTTTATTGATTTGGGGCCTTAGTTTTAAACAGATACATCCAAAAATAGATCCAGTTACCTTTACTTATTGAAATAATTCATGAATACAGATGAAATGCCACCATATTTAACTTTTGTAGCCCTTTCCTGCAGTCAAATTACCAAATCGCCCTCTAGTGGGTGGAATGTTATTAATATTTTTCATAATTTCATAATTAATAAACATTATTAAACAAAACATCTGAAAATCCAGTGTTACTATGTCAAACAGTTTTATTATATTTCAGTGTTCTGTAATGTATATAAAGCGTAATATTGGGACACAAACTCAAAATGTAATACATTTCAACTCTATATCTCTTGGTACAGGTGTCTTCTTTTTTAAGCCCATAACCATGTGTGTGAGGTGTATACTTTTGTTTCAAAGTAGATTTGTTTAAGACTACCAAGAAACACTCTGTGTGACCCTGATTTAGCCCACTGCAGTAAAAGGTTAAAGATAGATTGTACTTTCCACTCCTCAAAATGTGAGGGAAATCCGCTCAAGTTTTAATAATACCTGGAACAATTAGTGATGCATAGGTGTAGGCTATAATCCTGTGATCAGATTTATGAAATATTTGTTGTTGTTTCCATCTGGACTCTATAACAGTCTACAGGTGACTAAAATGGGAAAAGTCCATGCCCTTGTGCTCGAATCTTACATTTACCCTGATGGATTCAAAGTTACTTGAGTTATGAATTATTAAAGGGCCTACACGGAAGAGCCATTTGAGGCTCAGACCGAAAGTGATTTGTTTTTACAGCACATGAAGCTGCTATATGCTGAAGTTAATATTTTAGAATCTAGACAAGGGGAAGGCAGAACAGTTAGACATAATCGCTGCGTATATTGCAGAAATACAGGTTTCATGACATAACCTACTCTAATATCAGCATATCTAGAATTACCTAGTAACTACCATGTGACTACTGTGTAACAAAGGAGCAGGCCTAAGTACATTTATGGAGCCATTTTAGCAATGGTGGTGAAATGTGGTTGTTTTACCTACATTTGTTGAATGAACTGATTGTAATTCATTCCGGATAAAGCGTCTGCTAAATGACCAAAATGCAAATGTATTTACTGCCTAGTACACCGTAATTACACAATTTAGGAATAGATCTCCTCTAATACATAGAGTTATCTCAGTCTCTAAGCATTGATTTAGAGTCATGTTGGCATGTCTAGAACGAGCATGTCGGGAATATTCTACCTTGAGCGAATCCGCTCTGAGAGTAAATTAGCTTTTAGTCATCTGACAAAGATAAAGGTAAGAATAACATCATTTGACGTCAGCTGATATATTACAATTATCTCTTTGGAAATACATTGGTAGGCTACAGGACCCTTTCCCTGATTGTATTATTTGTCTTGGAGAATGATTGTTAATGGGCCGTGGATGATTGATGAACGAGTCAGAAGAGAAATATGAAAGAGACAAAAACAGACCAGGGATATTTCATTCATTCCATAACTCATTTTAGTCTTGGCTATAGAGAAACAGAAATATGTGTTTTTAAGATACACTTATGAATAGATTGCATTTTTATGAATACATTGTCGTGAATTAATACGATTTTGTTGGATTCGGTTTGTCTATTAAATGCTTTGAAATAGATATCAGTACTCGCAGTCATATACCATCACTCTTAGTCGAAAATATGGTGTGCTGTTGTTGGCAGTGTTCTTCAACCCTGGTCCTATTTTTTATATGGTTTGCAGGCTTTTGTTCCAGCCCAGTACTAATACACTAGATTCAACCAATCAGTTAATCATCAAGCTCTCGATTAGTTGATTCATCTGTGTCAGTAAACGACTGGAACAATGCCTACACACCCTGTGGATCCCCAGGTTGGAAGTCCAGGATTGAAGATCACAATAGCTTATTAGGATCTTACAAGGATCTTAGAAGGATCCTTGTAGCTTTTAAGGATCAGGTCAGCCAGCCGCCATATTGTGACTGTATCAACTGTTGGGTCTGTGGGAGAGATTATATGGCAGACCTATGATCAGCCAGGATGATCAATTTTTGAAATGTCTGCCTGGATGGTTACTCCATTCCTTGATGTCTACATTGAGTGTACAAAACATTAAGAACACCTTCCTAATATTCCCCTCAGAAAAGCCTAAATTCATCGGGGCATGGACTCTACAAAGTGTTGTGTCAAGTTGGCTGGATGTCCTTTGGTTGGTGGACCATTCTTGATACACACGGGAAACAGTTGAGCGTGAAAACCCAGCAGCGTTGCGGTTTTTGACACAAACCAGTGCACCTGGCACCTACTGCCATACCCCGTTCAAAGGCATTTAAATATTTTGTCTTGCCCATTCACCCTCTGAATGGCACACATACACAATCCATGTCTCAAGGCTTAGAAATCCTTCTTTAACCTGTCGCCTCCTGTTCATCTACACTGATTGAAGTGGATTTAACAAGTGGCATCAATAAGGGATAATAGCTTCCACCTGGATTCACCTGGTCAGTCTATGTCATGGAAAATAGCAATGTTTTGTACACTCTGTGTATATGCCTTGATTAATACACAAGAGCCTATATTCAGCGCAACAAAAGTGACTTAGCTAAGGAAGAAATACTGTATACATGAATCTATGTAGGCATCCTCTTTTCTATTGGCCAGTGCCCTGCAGTATACGCTACAGATCATTCTATTAAAATGTGAAAATAAAAGAGGCAGCGAGGGGCAACGGTTCATGGCTCACTATCAACGAATAAAAACCACATTTATATTTGCATTACCTCATAAGCTGCTTAAGTGTGTGTGTGTGTGTGTGTGTACGTGTGCGTGTGTGTGTACGTGTGCGTGTGCGTGTGCGTGTGTGAATCTGAATCTGTATTCTGCGGCACAACCTAAGATATTGAATCAATCGCCTCCACCCACTCCCCGGCTCGGCTCTCCACCCCCATACACTGATATCTGTTCCTCTGTGAAAATGAATACCCCAGGGAGATAGCCTGTGTTGGGTTGGACGCACGGTTCATTGATACTGCCACTTGTAGTATATTGCCAATTTAAATCCATCCAGGCCTTTTGCTCAGCCAATTAGTAGGTATACCTATTGAGAATTGGATTGAATTGGACATCTGTGTCGTGTTGCTTTCTGAGGTGAAATACAGTGATTTAATGTTATTTTCTGAAGTAAATGTAGTCTAGTATTTTGATGTAAGGGTTATACCACTTGTATTTTATGTAGAATAAGGAATCTGTTATGACAATGTCCTGTGAAGGGTTAAATCTATAGTCACGTTCAAGGATCTACCCAGTAAAAAAAAAAAATTGACTCATGTCTCTCTGCCTAATGCATTTATCTAGTAACGCAACATGTCAGAAGTGGGATCAAAACCTTTTTTTCTGTTGTGTAACTTGACCAGGAAATACTCTGGCCGCTAGTCAGAGATTCTCTCCATAACATATGCCCAGCCCAGGTCACATGGTCTGGAACAACTCATGGCCTTATGAAATAGGGGAAAATGATAGAAAATAGGAAAAACCTGTGTTAGCACCTCATTCCAAAAGCCAAAGGTGTTATAGATGGATGCTGCACCTCAACCCTCCCACTGTTCAGCAATGATGAGATACAGTATCTAATAAGAAAACAACCATACGTGTAACATGCACTCCCATCTCACCTCACAACATTGCCTGCAAAAGACAGTTTCAACCATGAAAACAAAGTCAAAACAAAAGTGCAACAAATCGATAACCTCTTACCCCGGACATATGAATAATATAATCAATTAAGCCTAAACATCCAAAGGGGCATGACCAGCGTTCCTCATATTGCATTTGATTGAGTCTTATTGAGAATTTAGCTCCCCTCAAAATTCCCAGTGGATAGTACAGTAAGTGCATGGTCATGGATTTTTCTGTAGCGCTTTCCGCAGGAGAGCATTAACGTCATTAATAACAGTGTGTGTGGAAGGATATTATAAAATTATGAGCGCTTCATAGGTTACCCAGGGATCAATATTAAGCCCGCTCTCATTTATAATCCTCAAGGCTGCAATGCACCGCAGGGCTTTGGGCGTTTAAACAAGGCTGCGTTTATCTATTCACGGTTATGCTCAGCGGGACGAATACATTGAACATATAATATAATATACAGTACTGTTGTGGTGCTTTATTGGGGGATATTTTGTGTACAATAATACACAGACACAACACACAGGCATACAACAGACACAGCGATACACACACACCGATCCCATACTGTAGGCTACACATGCATGCAATGCACACAGGTATGAAGTGTATACAGTCATGCGCGTACTGTACAGTGTGAGACTGCTAGAAAGGACTGCTATTACTCCAAACTAAACTCAATGAGTCAATGTGAGTATGAACAATTTATGCATTAACTAACTGTAAGTCACACTGGATAAGAGCGTCTGCTAAATGACTAAAATGTAAATGTAATGTATAGTTGACCCATAGGAGATATTACTTTTGGGTTCTGCTTTAAATGACGTGCAGCTTATAAAGGCGTCATAAAGGCTTCATAAACCCTTCATAAACACTATATAAATGTGTCACATCATCTATAACCGTTTGTTATGCTCTATAAAGGGTTCATAAATGTGGCATAACTGTGTGACATAACCACCAATGTCAAATGTGCTATAACCCACTATGTAAAATATGGCATAAACCTGTGCTTTATAAAGGGTGGCATAAGCACTGCTTAATAAAGGCTTTATAAATCATAAATTGAAGCTTCACAGAGCATTTATAACACCAGGATAGTGGGTTTGATTGCCGGGGCCACCCATACTTAAAAATGTATGCACGCATGACTGTAAGTCGCTTTGGATAAAAACGTCTGCTAAATGGTTTATATTATATTACTCTAAAACATTTCTAGGAAGGCCCAACCTATTTCCCTCTTTGAAAATGACACACCCACTAAAGTGCAGTCATGCGCAGCAAAAATGTTAGTAGGGCCCTTTAAAATCTGTTAATTTTTTTTGCCTAATTCTGTTTTTTCCAAAAATTCCAGGTTTCGGATTTCCCCAATTTTGGGGGGGTTTTCCCCCAGTTTCTTCATACTTTTTTAATAGAAAAACAACAAAATTAGATTTTCTGTGTTCTCAACAATGCTTAAGCTACATCAGGGGATGACTTTAGAGTTTTGGGAAAAATCTAAGAAACACAGATTTTTTTGGGGTAGTTTCCCTTTAATTGTTGTTTGGTTGTTTCTGTAGCGCAATAAGCGCACATGTGCCCACTTGTGGTGCCACTGGACATCGAAAAACTAGTAAATTAACCTTTATTTATTGTCATTTATATTCATTTGTAGTAGTTAAGTGTTGAGTTAGATTACATAGCTACCTCATTTGTTACTTTTAAAAATGTTGGTGAATTCACAGCAATTGCTAGCTAGCTAGCTAACAATATTTAGCTAGCTAGCAGGCTCAGCTAAATAAAAATCCCCCAAGATACAGCCAAGTTTCATAGTCAGGTCATGAGATTTGGAAATTAATATAATAATACGAATCGAATGGAGTTTCGTATCTATCCATTTCGAGTATTTCTGGCGCAGCACAGAAATGTCCTTATCCAGATGGTGTGACAAAGGCATTTCCTAACAGACCTGCTAACTTTCTTTGTTGATACTTTTAAGGTTGGAACCAACATGCAGTACCTCCAGCAGGCAGAGAGGCAAGAACCATTCATCCACCAGCTCAGAGACAAGCTACACTATTCACAGCCCGGTGTAATGTTCAATGTAATTGCATTGCTGTACTTTTTGAAACTTAATGTATTTGTATTGTTTTAAAAATGTAAAGATAAAAGGACATGTATATACTTTAAACAAGTCTTTAATGTTTATTTGTTTTAGCTGTTAGTGATAATTCCCTAAGTGTTAATAGATTTGTGTTTACGTCATTAAGCCTTTATGTGTTATGAATGACCAAAGGGGTCTGACTTTAAAGTACGTACATCGTCATGCAATAGACAGTCTTTATAGATGTGTTATGAATGACGGCAGGTGTCTCACTTCAAATAAAGTATTACAGGACGCTACATAAAACATAAATAAGTAGGTTATTCATGTTCTGCTGATTTATGAAGGTTCTCTCATGATCCACTGGTTACTGTAGGGTGTGAGAGGTATTTAAATGTGTTGATGGACCTGCAAAGCTTGTGTTTGTGTGTGTGTCAGAGCCAAGATGATTTGGAGTAGTCCAACCTGAGACTACCACACCAGGCATTAATCTTCTGTTCCCATGCTGGAGACCAGGGCTTGAAGACAACCTGTTACAATGGTGCCGACATTTTGTGGCTGATCTTTCAGCGAGGAAGTGGGTGAATGTGTCAAAGACCTGACTGGGCCCAGCACCCCACGGTATGGCTTGCTATATTGTTGTCAAAGACCTGACTGGGTCCAGCACCCCACGGTATGGCTTGTTATATTGTTGTGTGTGTGTTTGTGTACTGAATAACATGTAACTTGGTTCCAGAAGAATGCCACTTTCAATTTCCTTATGTTGGGGGCTTTCATCAAGGTAAGTGTTTCTTAGTGTAATGTCGTCCCCAGGCTATTGTGCACACAGCACATACAGTGCATTCAGAAAGTATTCAGACCCCTTGACTTTTTCCACATTTTGTTACGTTACAGCCTCATTCTAAAATGGATTAAATCGTTTTTTCCCCTCATCAAAACAGGTTTTTAGAAATGGTTGCCAATTTAGTAAAAATAAAAAACAAAAAGTATTCAGGCCCTTTACTCAGTACTAGAAGCATCTTTGGCAGCTATTACAGCCTTGAGTCTTCTTGAGTATGACGCTACAAGCTTGGCACACCTGTATTTGGGGAGTTTCTCCCACTCTTCTCTGCAGATCCTCTCAAGCTCTGTTAGGTTGGATGGGGAGCGTCGCTGCACAGCTATTTTCAGGTCTCTCCAGAGATGTTAGATCGGGTTCAAATCCAGGCTCTGGCTGGGCCACTCAAGGACATTCAGAGACTTGTCCCGAAGCCACTCCTGCGTTGTCTTAGCTGGTTCCAAACTTCTTCCATTTAAGAATGATGGAGGCCACTGTGTTCTTAAGGACCTTCGATAATGCAGACATTTTTTGGTACCCTTCCCCAGATCTGTGCCACGACACAATCCTATCTCGGAGCTCTACAGACAATTCCTTCGACCTCATGGCTTGGTTTTTGCTCTGACATGCGCTGTCAACTGTGGAACCTAATATAAACAGGTGTGTGCCTTTCCAAATCATGTCCAATCAATTGAATATACCACTTGTGGACTCCAATCAAGTTGTAGAAACATCTCAAGGATGATCAATGGAAACAGGATGCACCTGAGCTCAATTTTGAGTCTCATAGCAAAGGGTCTAAATACTTATGTAAATAAGGTATTTCTATGTTTTGTTTTTAGTACATTTGCAAAAACTTCTAAAAACCTGTTTTTACTTTGTCATTATGGGGTATTGTGTGTAGATTGTTGAGTAAGAAAATTAATTTAATCCATTTTAGAATACAGCTGTAATGTAACAAAATGTGGAAAAAGTGAAGGGGTCTGAATTCTTTCCGAATGCACTGTATAAGCCTGGGTGGGATATCAACCATTCAAAGTTGGCCTTAACGGGAGTGACCATAGAATTATATGGGAGTGACCTTACTAAGTAAATTATTTTTCATCAGGCTATGTCCTTTGCTGACAAAAACATCCCCCCTGATCGTTACTAGTTAATACAGCCACAAAGTCATAATTATGGCTAAACCCTGCCCATTTCCACAATTTATCTGCTTAAAATGTGATTTTAAACCTAACCCTAACTAATGAATGCCAAATTTGATGCGTTGGTCCATAATACCTTCCGCGCATTTGGGCGGAAGTGTCTGTGAACGAGATTAGCTGTAATACACACAAAAAATAAAAAATGTATGCACGCATGACTGTAAGTCGCTTTGGATAAAAGCGTCTGCTAAATGGCATATTATTTATATTATATATTATGTAACTAACATGACTTCACTTTAGAGTGTGTGCCATCGTTCAGCACAACCTCACCCTTTATAAAGCACATGTTTATATCATATTCAATATTAACATTGGTGATTATGTCACACAGTTATGCCACATTTATGAACCCTTTATAAAGCATGACATACGGTTATAGATGCTTTGTAACAGATTTCTGTAGTGCTTATGAAGGCATTATGATGGCTTTATGAAGCCTTTATAAGCTGAACGTCATTTAAAGCGGGACCGACTTGACTTCTGTCTCCAAAAATACCCCACACATTACATTCAATCTTTGAGACACCAGTCAACATTTTACTTCTCATACTGTAAAATAGGCACAATTACCCCCCCCCAAAAAAAGAAACATATTCCTCACAAATCTTCAAGTGGGATGTCCCAAAACTTCCGTATAACCATGTTACAGGTTTTTTTATCCCATAAATTGCTTATGTCAATCAATATGCTGGTATGCTGATTGACATTTCCTATATCAATTACAGCAGATACTGGACTTTTGACGTACAGTACTCAGTAGCAGGCACCATGTTGTCTGTAAGGCCCCAGACATCCTTAAGTTAAGGAGCTTTACGTGCCCCTGTCGGCCTGCCTATCTCCACCCTCTCAGACACAGCATCCTCAGTTCAAGGATTAAAGTAATTAATATACATATCAGTTCAAGGATTACCCCCTTCTACACTGTCATTCTCCCAACTAAACCTTGAATGAATGGGTATCAGTATAGATGTGTAAGGGTTAGCATGATCATTTTGATCAAGTCTCAGTGCTACTTTCCATAAAGTGCAGAGACGGCTCAAAAGAACTCAAAAGCCCCAAATCAGAGAATGTAACATTATATCTGATATGTTTTCTGGGCCAATTAAGCTGTGAGGTTTGTTTGAAGTTCTGCATTGAAGGGGGGAGGCTGGCTTTCTAGCCCGGCCCGAACTCACCAGCGATGGGGAATAGAGGGGAAGACCCCAGGGGTCCCGGTTCCCAGAGCCTGGGTGTGTAATCCAGTCTAACACGCATGCAAATCCCATCTGTGCCCACACACAATGACTTGTCTGTGTTCGAGGCCTGGGAGGCGAGCGAGGTGGACCTGGTGGATGTTCTCTGTGTGCCAGAGATACCCTGATAGTCATATACAGGTAACTGCCAAAATAAAGGAAACACCAACATAAAGTGTCTTGCACCTTGGCATAGATTCTACAGGTGTCTGGAACTCTATCGGAGGGATGCAACATCATTCTTCCACGAGAAATTCCATCATTTGGTGTTTTGTTGATGGTAGTGGAAAACACTGTCAAAGGCGCCGCTCCAGAATCTCTCATAAGTGTTCAATTGGGTTGAGATCTGGTGACTGAGACGGCCATGGCATATGGTTTACATCGTTTTCATGCTCATCAAACCATTTCGTGCCCTGTGGATTGGGACATTGTCATCCTATGGGAGCATAGCCATGGTAGCCAAAATAATGGCCTGTCCAGCATTTTTATACTTCACTCTAAGCATGATGGGATGTTAATTGCTTAATTAACTCAGGAACCACACCTGTGTGGAAGCACTTGCTTTCAATATACTTTGTATCCCTCATACAGCATAGATTCACAAACAAAGCAGACCTGGGTTCAAATAGTGTCTGTTTTCTTTGGAAAGTGTTGAGCGTTTGAACGAGCCTGCCTTGAATGCAAGATGGGCGGGGGTTTGCACTTTTAGGAGTATTCCATTGGTTCCATTGTCCCAGGCTGCCAGGCGAGCTCAATCAAGTGCAGCTCACATATTTGAGAGACAATAAAAATAAGCATGCCAAATAAATACTATTTGAACACAAAGAATGGTTCAGAAACTTCCTTAGGGGCTGTTACCCAAACATCTTGCTAATTAGCCAGACAGTATTATTGCTAATGGCGTCTGAAGACAGAAGATACAGCATTGCCAATAGAGGAACAATGTGCGGATAGCTACTTGGCACTTCCCGTGACACGGGTGTCTGCAGGCAAACGAAGTTGGCAAAGCACATCTCTGGGGGAATTAAAAATCATTGTTTTTTCTGGCCAATTACATTGAATCCCCTTTTCAAAAATGGTCTGCGGCTCCTCCGAATCTATTTCTTATTGGTGTGTTCTGGTTGCCATGTCTATCTAGTCCAGGGCTCTCCAACCCTGTTCCTGGAGAGCTACCATTCTGTAGGTTTTCATTCCAACCCTTATCTAGCGCACCTGACTGTAATATGATTTATAAGATGAATCAAGTGAAAACCTACAGTAGGGTAGCTCTCCAGGAACAGGGTTGGAGAGCCCTGATCTAGTCTATGCCCATTGTTGAGCTTCATTGAGTTTCCCCACGTGGAACGGTGTGGGAGTTGGGAATGGGATTGGATGAGAGGGTGTAGGGAATTAGATTTTTTCCCAGGGTTCCAGATCAGAGGCAGAGACACAGGGAACTCTGTTTACATCTGTCACTATTTTATAGATTTATAGGATTAGGGCATATGCTCTTCAGCACACACTGTGCCTCCACTCTTTCATTTTAAACATTGGATTAGATGGTCCTGTGTGAGCCTTTATGCATAGATGTGTGTGTTGTGTGTGTCTCTGTCCCTTCAAATTGATATGGTGCCTTATCCCTTTATCCCCTTATGCTATTGTGTGTGTCGGTTTGTCTGTATGCATGCCATGTTGCCTTGAACCCCCCAACCCCCTTTCATTTGGATAGCATTGTGTGTGTGTGTGTGTGTGTGTGTGTGTGTGTGTGTGTGTGTGTGTGTGTGTGTGTGTGTGTGTGTGTGTGCATGTGTGTGCATGTGTGTGCCTGTGTTTATTTTCCCCTAGCACCTCTTCCATTGTGATCCCAGTTGGCAACTATAGCTCAGCGGGGGGGCTCCACTCCAATTTGCCATCGTTTGTCACCATTTGTTCGCCCAACAAACAAATGTTGGCACTCAATCTCTCCTGTTTGCCACAGTCACACACATCACTGAATTCCTCCTCTCATAACATAACAATGAGAATCCAGTCAGTCTATAACATTTTTAAATAGCATAGGGCGACATTGAATTTCCATACTGCTCTTTGTAAGTATATAATCTGACATTAAAGTGTAATTCAGTAATTGTCTTTGCATTATTAATGAGAGTTTATCAAAATACTGTTAATCACAAGTGAGTAAATGCTATGACAGTTCTATTGTCCCTATGGAGACTGTGGGCTTTATCATGAGATCCTCAAGCTCAGTCTCTTCTCCTAGTCCATTGTGCATTTAGTTTGCCGTTTCTCATCAACCAAGGCAGACATTGGCTGCTTCCCAAAAGGTACCCTACTCCCTATACACAGATGTAGGATCTTAATTTGAGCGACTTTGCTACAGTGGGAAAGTAATTCTGCAGCAACAGAATGGACATTTTTGTAGGGGTTGATACATTTTTTTGTGAGGGAAAATCAAGTCTCAAACTCCAGAATACTTTTTAAACCTCGATACACTACAAGTGTTACATTTCCTGCATGGCGGGAAAGTTCTACTGCAACATGGTGATCAAATTGAGATCCTACATGTGTAGTGCACTACTTTTGAGCAGAGCCATATGGGAATAAGGTGTCATTTGGGATGCAGACATTGCATCAGGGAGACACCTCTCTATTACCAGACCGATGGACCTTCGTATTCCAGACAAATCATGTTATGCTGGCCACCGAGTCAAACACTGTATGATAGTCGTACTTTGCTAAAACTACTCAACTTTTCTCATGCAAAATCTCAGATTTTCTTTGCAGGGGAAACATGAGAAGACTCCATGTCATCCGATTGTTACTGTTGGTTTCAGTTGGTGGTATTATCGTGGTGTTCACATCTCGACTGCTGTCTGTGGTGAATCTGAAGCATGTTAAAATGCCAGCGGAAAGTCAAAAGATCTGTCCTGGCTGGGAGGCAGCCTGTAAATGGCTGGGCCATAAACTTTAGGTGACTGGGAGATTAACGGTCAGGAATGAATCCTGTCAGTTGGAGAGATTCAGTTTTAAAACTCATTCTTTACCAGTGCTGGAAAAAGTACCCAATTGCCATACTTGAGTAAAAGTAAAGATACCTTAATAGAAAATGACTCAAGTAAAAGTGAAAGTCACCCAGTAAAATACTACTTGAGTAAAAGTCTAAAATAATTTGTTTGAAATATACTTAAGTATCAAAGTAAATGTAATTGCTAAAATATACTTAGGTGTAAAAGTAAAAGTTTAAATAATTTCAAATTACCTTATATTAGGCAAATCAGACTGCACAATGTTCTTATTTTTTAAATTACAGATAGCCAGGGGCACTCGACAAAACTCAGACATAATTTACAAACAAGGCATTCGTGTTTAGTGAGTCAGAGGCAATATGGATGACCATGGATGTTCTCTTGGTAAGTGCGTGAATTGGACAATTTTCCTGTCCTGCTAAGCATTCAAAATGTAATGAGTACTTTTGGGTGTCAGGGAAAATATATGGAGTAAAGAGTACATTATTTTCTTTAGGAATGTAGTGAAGTAAAAGTAAAAGATGTCAAAAATATAAATAGTAAAGTATAGTACAGATACCACCAAAAACTATTTAAGTAGTACTTTAAAGTATTTTTACTTAAGTGCTTTACACCACTGTGCTTTACCACACTATTTCAACACTATTTCAACACCTATTCCCTCCCACATGGATCTGATGTTATGTGTCATTACGTTTTAGAGGTGAGTTGTCAGATGAAGAGAGAGGGAGAGAGAGAGAGAGAGAGAGACTTTTGTGAGTGTAATGTTTACTGTTAATAAAATATATATATATATTGTTTATTTCACTTTTGTTTATTATCTATTTCATTTGCTTTGTCTATTAATGTTCTAATTCTAAGTATCTAAGCATGCAAAATATTGCTAGACAGTCAATGAGGTGTGTCACGCCAATAAAGCCCTTAAATTGAAATTGAAATTGAGAGAGCGAGAAAGAGAGAGAGGACTGTTCCATTTGGTGCTTCACTGTGTCTGCATTTAACAGCCATAAAAGGACAAGTCAAAGCAGGGTGATACCTAGCTAGGCTACCACTTCAAAGAGAGGAGATTCTGAGACTTTATGTGTTAAAATTGTTTAAACTCTTAATGAACTTGTAACTAGGAAGCAATTGTTGTCAAAAGCATGTACAGTATGTTGCACATATTTAAAATAGCATAATAAATGTGTCCTTCCTTTAACTCCTACCCGTAGTCCCTGATTATTAAATCTCTCATTACATCTGCTATTGTGGATCTACTCGGAAGGCCATGTGAGCTCAGGCAGTGGTTAGTGGGTAATTGTAGATAGAGATGTTGAAATAGTAGTATATTATCAGCCCAAAGTAAATACCGACCTTGCAACTTTTATGTTTCTTTGCCTTTTGGGCTTTTGGGCTGGAGGCATATAGCTCATGGGATATTTATTGCATACATAAATCCAATGTTTAAAGCCTATTTACAAATGTGTTCAAGATGGCCTTGCTGATACCCTATGTTGTTGTAGGAATGAAAAACTGTTTACATATGTATGATATTCCATTAAGTTTATTAACACGGTATCCCTCTGATAATTGTGAGAACTGTAGCTTTGTAATATGTTGAAATTAGGAAAATATATTTTGTTCCCAAGCAGTTATGACCATATGCATATTTGTCAGAGATATGGGTATTTCGGGTCAATAAAAATGCAATGGGAGGAGTCAGGGGGAAAACAAGCCAATCACACCTCACCGCCAGCAAGACCCTTCTTCTTAATCGAATCAGGTGTCCCCTTAACATTAACTCAATTTTCATGTTCTCGTATGTTGGCCCATTGAACGCTCAGCGTTGTCCACTAAAGGACACGGCACTGTGACTTGGCTGAGGTTTGAAAAATAAACCCTGAATTGAGAATTCCGGAATTAGATTAAATCCTGGCCCTTACAGTATTCATCAGCTGGTTAACCGTCTAAAAGGGAAAATCCACTAAAAAAATATTTTTTGGTATTTTTTTAATTAGTCCACTGTTGATACGGTCCCAAAATGTTTTTCATGTCAGCAGTCACGTTTTCAAGATATTGCACTTTTAAGAAGCAAAGTGTCACCGGCAACATCATCATGAAAGTCCATTATCTGGTTCATCCTTGGGATGCAATTTCCAAACACCTGAAGGTACTACGTTCATCTGTACAAACAATAGTACGCAAGTATAAACACCATGGGACCACGCAGCCGTCATACCGCTCAGAAAGGAGACGCGTTCTGTCTCCTAGAGATGAGCGTACTTTGGTGCGAAAGTGCAAATCAATCCCAGAACAACAGCAAAGGACCTTGTGAAGATGCTGGAGGAAACAGTCCTATATCGACATAACCTGAAAGGCCGCTCAGCAAGGAAGAAGCCACTGCTACAAAACCGCCATAAAAAAGCCAGACTACGGTTTGCAACTGCATATGGGGACAAAGATCATACTTTTTGGAGAAATGTCCTGGTCTGATGAAACAAAAATAGAACTGTTTGGCCATCGTTATGTTTGGAGGAAAAAGGGGGTACCTTGCAAGCAGAAGAACACCATCCCAACCGTGAAGCACAGGGGTGGCAGCATCATGCTGTGAGGGTGCTTTGCTGCAGGAGGGACTGGTGCACTTCACAAAATAGATGGCATCATGAGGAAGGAACATTATGTGGATATATTGAATCAACATCTCAAGACATCAGTCAGGAAGTTAAAGCTTGGTCGCAAATGGGTCTTCCGAATGGACAAGCATACTTCCAAAGTTGTGGCAAAATGGCTTAAGGACAACAAAGTCAAGGTATTGGAGTGGCCATCACAAAGCCCTGACCTCAATCCTATAGAGAATTTGTGGGCAGAACTGAAAAACCGTGTGCGAGCAAGGAGGCCTACAAACCTGACTCAGTTACACCAGCTCTGTCAGGAGGAACGGGCCAAAATTCACCCAACTTATTTTGGGAAGCTTGTGGAAGGCTACCAGAAAAGTTTGACCCAAGTTAAACAATTTAAAGGCAATGCTACCAAATACTAATTGACTGTATGTCAACTTCTGATCCACTGGGAATGTGATGAAATAAATAAAAGCTGAAATAAATAATTCTCTCTACTATTATTCTGACATTTCACAGTCTTAAAATAAAGTGGTGATCCTAACTGACCTAAGACAGGGAATTTTTACTAGAATTAAATGTCAGGATTTGTGAAAAACTGAGTTTAAATGTATTTGGCTAAGGTGTATGTAAACTTCCGACTTCAACTGTACATGGTTATGGGATTATAAAAAGAAGACACCTGTACCATGTCAGATATAGAGTTGAAATGTATTCAGTTTTGAGTTTGCATCCCAATATTACTCTTTATATACATTACAGAACACTGAAATATAACAAAACTGTTTGACATAGAAACACTGGATTTTTGTGAAGTTCTTTTAGATTTTTTAAAATTAATTATGAAATTATGATAAATATTAATAACATTCCACCCATGAGGTCAATAAGGGCGCTTTTGGTCATTGGCAGCAGGAAAGAGCTACTGGAAAGCACACTACTCCTGTTTTGAAAACAGTTTCTGCAGGGGGGTTAATACAGACGGTCCCGAGTTCATGACCTTGAACAACAGATTGACTCCTCCCCTCAGAAGGTTAATTTACAATAATGTAAGTTACAGAACATCTGCTGCTGGGTACTTGATTTAGCTTAGCCTACACAATCAAAACGGCTTATAAGATGTCAATGACACTCTTTTGCACTGTCCTAGTTATTTCTGCATTTAAAGGATGATGAAATCTTGACACTAGAATAAACAGGGCAAAATCACATGGTTATGTGTTATACTGGCGGCAAAGGTACGCGATTTCTCCATTTAAAAATGTCAGGTTTTGTTCTATTTTTTACTAAGACAAATGTGCAGGTGTATCTCTTTACATAATAGCAATGCAATCATTTTTATCAAAAGACTAAAAAGGTGCAGCATTACCAAGAAACTAATACCATTGTATTCATTCACCCACTAAAGCAGTATTGCCAGTATGAATGAGAATGAGAAAAAAAAAGAGGGGGAAAAAATTAAACTCTCTTTGCCACCTGTTCTGAGTGGGCCTCAATGTGTTCGTTAATCATTCATCTAGCTACATCTATTAATGATTATTATTACTATTATTAATTTTTATTATTACTATTAAGTTACGTGGTTAAAAGCAATAATGAATAGACTAGTTTCAAACATTAATCAAAGTTAAGATTAAGTTACCACAGTACACACAGTCAGTCTTCTTTTTATAGTTAAACTATGTGTGTATCTACCATTAATTTCTGCAGCGCCCATCCCATAAAATGACTCACCATTCATGAATTTAAGATACAGGTCCTCGTAAAAATCCATCTCCACCCGCCTCTCAGCCCAAAACCCCTCCCTGGCGTGTGTCTCAGGAGTGCGTGCCAAATGGCACCCTATTTCCTACATAGTGCACTCATTTTGACCACTATATAGGGAGTAGAGTGCCATTTGTGACGCAGCCTCCGTTTCTCCTTTACTGTCGAGGGCTTTGTTTGCACCAACTCCTGCAAAGGCTTCTTTGTGGCTCTAACTACAAAAATCAGATTAGAGAGAATTCACAGTTTGGTCGCATGCCAACACTTTGATGACCAAGCTACAAGAGCTGCAAAGAACATCTAATCTTCCAAGAAGTCCAATGCCAACTGATTTAACTCATGGGGGTTTAGTTCAGTGGAAATGTCAGTTTTTAAATCTGTTTTCTGTGAAATCTGGGAGAAGCGCATGTTATCTTCAGTCAGCCCTAAGAAGCTGTGCAGATGGATCCTTTGAAAAACGATGCATTGAATCATTCATAGTTTTGTTTCCTCAAGTTCAACCCGCCAGTAATCCAAAGCATCTAATCATCTCTGTCTTTTGCAAACATGAAAGTTATCTTAAGTATGCTATTGAAATATGTATATTTAATATAGCCTACATACATGGTTTTGAAAATCCTTCCTTCATTTTCAAATATACTTGCAGAACTACATGTTGCACCAGCTAATAGCGAGCCCCAAAGTACAGTATCCCTCCCTACTGTACTCCAGTCTATCTCCCAGCACTCATTATCCTTACAAATCTCTCACCATGCTAACAAGGTGCTACGTTCTGCTGTGAATGAACAGAGGGAGCTCGGGGGGAGGAACAGGAATAGAGGAATAGAGGATGAGATTCTCGGAGCTCGTAGCGATGGTGGATGTGTAGAAGTAGATTCACATCTCTTTACATACAGCTGGGGCTCAATTAGCAGCCATTTCGCCTAATTAGGTACATTCAGCCCAATTCATTGCTGGGAAAACAAATGTTGTGTGTCCAATCCCGCCCCACATCTGTCTAGCTGCCTCCGAGGCAGCCTGTAGGCCTGACATACAAGCAGCTTCATTGGCTGTGTGAAGACTCTAAGGAAAGGAAGTGAGGAGCTATAACGATTCCAGTAGCTTCTAAGCCTAGGTAACTTTGATTTTGAGTAAAAAAAGTATTTGGTGTACCCAAATTCACCTCACTGTTGTTTTTGTTACTGTTTATGACTGCAAATTATACCTTGACAAATCAGTTGTATCATGTGAAGTAGGTTTGCTTTAAAAGTGTGTTTCTAATAGTGAGTGAAAAATAAAGTAGTGGCAACGTCACTCTAAATGAGGAAAGTGAGAGAAACCCATCTAGAGATTTGTGAAAATCGCCTCAGAAGTGTCTGTGTATTTAACACTCTTGTCTCATGATATGTGTTAAATTGCCCCCCAAGGGAGTTTGGGGGCCCAAACTGTCAATCCCCATACTCCAACTGCGTACGGTATTAATTTACCAGACGAGACAGGTCCTCGGCAGAAGGCTCAGTCTTCTCCAAACCATCTCTCCACCCGTTCTCTCATCCTTTATCATCGGCGCACTTCCCTCCATCTAGCTGTTGCCATGGCTACCATTCGGCAGGGAGGAGGGAATGAGAAACGCACTGGAGTTCAGCGAAAAATAACTCCTATCCTCTGTTATGTAGGATTAAATCCCTTCTTTGGATCCTCCTTTGATGGAGACATTAAACTTGTAAGAGAGAAAGGTGTACCTTACAACCTACTGTAAAGTTAGACTAGCTGAGGTATTCAGCTCAGAATGTTATAGGTAGGTCTATGTCCAATGGTTATTACTCCCTCATTTTCCACATTTTGTGAATGGGTTCTTCCATATGCAATATTTTAAGTTATATATTTATTTCACCCGATACCTGGAACATATTTTTGGGGGCTCATCCAGGAGTTTAATATCTTACACTCTGGGACGAGCCCCCAAAAATGGAATGTTAACATGTACAGTATGAAATCACTTTTACTTTGGTATAGTAGGTAGGAACAAAGCTAATTTAGACTTAACAAAAGGTAAAAGGTTACTCATAGTACACTATGATGATATTTTTAGGTCAAAGAGTATGAAGAATAGAAGAGACAATTGGATGACTTCACCATGAGGAGGTTTCTATCCTGGCCCAATGGCGGAATGACTATCCTAGCCCTCAGAGGGAAACATCAACATCACTGACAGATCGTTACACACACACAGAGAACAATGAACTCTGCAGAGGTCTGTGAGAGAGCATTGTGCACTGCTCACCGCTACTACTCTTACTCACAAAGAACGAGTTCCATTCTATTATAGAGGTGAGCATCAACATACAATGTACATCAAAACAGACAACAGTACTAAGCGGTCGTCATTGGTAATAGTATTAATTTCAATCGAGTACAGGCTTAACTGAACGACAACAGAGACAGAATACAATATGGAATTTTGTTGAAAAGTTTGGGGTAGGCCTCGTCTCCAAGGAATCCTCCTCAGAGCCAGATGCTGCATCGAATCCCCCCCAGGGATCCAATGACGGGGCTTCAGTTGGTGGTGGGGGGGGAAAGGTCATTGGAAGACTGTTGCTGAAAAACAGCAAGTGGGATACACAAGGTTTGAGTTGACATATAAATAGATTCAAGCCCATTGGTTGAAAGAAAGGAAAGTGATTATTGCACGTGTGAGCCTATAGCTTAATCAGCAAGCTTAGTGGAATTGCCTTAGTGAAGTTAATAGGGAATGAAGTTAATAGGTGAATGATATTCCACACACTTGCTAATAGTAAAGTAACATTATTAACACTACCTATAAATACCTGCTATGCTGATGAGGTAACATTATTAACACTACCTATAAATACCTGCAATACTGATGAGTGAGATAGGAAGTGATATGTATTATGTGAGTTTACTAGATGAATGAAAAGTGACGATCCATTCAGACCAGCCTTACTGATTGAACTTTCATAAACTACATCACATGCCACTTGGCACATTAATTTATAACCTCTCATGTCCATCAATAACAAATGATGCATCACACGCAGTGGCATACGCCAAACACATTAACAAGGTCGTTGTGATTTGATTGGACTAAGCCGTTTGCGTTTTACTCCCATATAGTCATTTGTCAGCTGAGGGTTATAAAAGTTAAAACAGGTGTTGTGTATATGCTAGCTGGAGTTTTATAGGCTAGACTGGAGTATTATGGGGTATGTGATGAATCGTTGATGTCAGGCGTTTCCATGGGGATGATAACTTGAGAGCTAGACAAGAGAGCATAAGCATGTGAGATTTCAAGCAAACCCATCAAACGCTCAACAGGCTCATTTATTTCACATACACCAGGTAGTTTCAGATAATAAGAATCTGCCACGGTATGCCTTTGTGTTTGTCAGTTAGTCATCAGAGGTGGCTTTGTTGCTATGGTAAACGCGTCTCAAAATCAAGACTTTTGTGTTGGTTAGGGAAATCTGTTTGCCTGTCTCTCCTCATCGTTTCAGATATAAATCTTGTTGAAATGTTCCCCAAAGCTGTGCCAGTCGGTTCTTACTCCAGTGTCAACATGCCCTAGGGCCAAAACAAGGCCACTCTTGAAATAATAATTTAGAACTACGACTGCCTGCTATGACTACATTGCACAGATATAGCTATTTGGGTGAAAAATTCCAAGCTTTAGATCTTGCAAACCCTTTCACTTTCTCTCTTTCTTCCCAAATGTTCACCATCTGTTTAGAGACCTCATCACCCCCAGTATCAAACAACCTCCAGTAAGTTTGCTCAAAGGCCTATGTTACCCATCTATCCCTCTTTTCCCTCCCTGGTGGGGTTTGTAATGCAAGTAGGAGGTTTGTGGGACCTTCCAATCCCATCAGCAAACACACAGACACATAATCTGGCTAAATCTGCCCTTTCTCCCTCACCCATTCACATGTAAGATAAGTGTCTCGGTAGGCTCTTCTCTTCAACCAGTGTCCATCACTGTGACGGGATGACTGCTTGACACAGGAATCAGGCCTTCTTTCCTAGGATACACTTGGGTAACACTTTACTTAAAGCTGACAGGTATAATGGGTTATTACATGTTACATAAGCATGTATGTTCAAAATAGCTGTTATAGACAGGGACATTGTGAAATGATATAGGACAATATAATGGGGTCATACATACTTATGACATGTCTTAAAATGCATTATAACTGCATCACAATACATTATACCTAGAAAATGCATATTTTGAGGAGTGAAAATCCTGTGTAGCTCAGTTGGTAGAGCATGGCGTTTGCAACGCCAGGGTTGTGGGTTCGATTCCCACGGGGGGCCAGGATGAAAAAATTTATGCACTCACTAACTGTAAGTCGCTCTGGATAAGAGCGTCTGCTAAATGACAAAAATTTTAATGTAGAAATCACCATGTATCTGCGGAATATTATTGGAATTAGAGATTATTATATTTTACTTTTTTATTCAAGGGTTTAGATCTCTACCTTGAGAACCAATAGTGGTACATGAGCAGGACTGTATTTAAAGAGAACAATCAAATTCCAATATTTCAGTGAAAGATACTATATTTTTGACTGTCGCCAATGGCTTAAATCTCTGCTTTGAGGTCTTTGAGCTTGTGTGATTCCAATTAAACCGCATATTCCCGTTGAGTGATGTCAGACTCAATCATCTCAAACTCACATCAGTGGATTGGCATAATTGTGATGGGGCTCCTCGTGATGATGTGTAGATCAGTGAATTAGTGTCATCCCGTGAGCCATGATGAGCAACCGTCAATTAACAAACCACATAGGTTCACTTATATTTAGAGACCAATGATCGAGATTGATCTACTTTTACTTCTACCACAAGACCACTTCATCCTCCTCTCTCCTTTCTGTTTCTGATACCCCCTCCCCCACCCATCACCCCCCACCTGTGAATGCTGCCAGGCACATTCTGATGCGCATCCTGCACCCTGTCCATCAGACTCAGGCCCTCTGGGGCATTGACACCAGTTTAATCAATGGTAGGCTTAGGCTGCCTTTCAGTAGATCACATCACACTGATCTATACAACACAGACACACATGCCTCATGCCTCCTCAGCCTCACCGGCCGAACACAAAGTGCACTGTCATGCTAATGCAAAAACATTGGACACTAATGTAATGATGTTAATGACAAAGGCTGCTGGGAGTTGCCGAGTTGACTTCAAGGCAGGGAAACAGGGAAATGTTTAGCTGCATTGATTAGGTTATTTTTGTTATTATATTTTAAGAATGATTTGAATTATTACATTTCAATCGAGCAATAACGCGGATCTTCTGCGATACTTCTGCGATAAGGTTTGAATCCATCCCTATGTTCATTAGCGGTATGAAGGCTCACCTAAACAATGTTTTTTGTGTGTGATGTGATTCATACCGCAACATCATTTTGTAATTTCCCAACAACTTCGCCTGTCAACTTTTCCCATCCTCCTTGATCCAACCCTTCATCTGCTGTGTTGAGGTTTCCTCCGATAGAGAGATAGCAGGCACAATTATAAGGCAGATCTTTTTGTAACTATCCCAGCAGTTTTCAGTCGAGCAACCTTTCGCTTTCTACATAAAGGGGGTCGTTTTCCACTGATGAGGCCATACAGACACCATCAGCTGCCCCACCACCAGCAAATCACTACTCTGTTAAAATGCCCTGATGCGTAGCAAACTCTGGCTCTGGCCTTGGCCCAAATCTGCCTGCTTGCAGAGCCTCCCGTAATTGGAGACATTAAACTTGCTTTGGACAGAATGGCAAATGAGTGCTTTGAGTTTAGGCAGAAACTGTACCGGTGAAATCAGAAGGTGGTACGTGAAAGAGGGGGAAGTCGATTAGTCACTGCCAATCCACTGGATGTATGTGGGGGCCTGGGTTGGGGGATGTATCTCTGTGTGTGGGGAGTGGAATAGGGTGGGTGTGTGTTGGAGGGATGGTATGTGTGTTTTATGTGTGTGTGTGGCTGTGTGTTGGGGGAAGGGAGTGTGTGTGTGTGTTGTGTGTGCATGTGCAAGCAAGTGTGCATGTGTACATGCATGTATTTGTCTGTGTGTGGATACATGTTTGAGTGTGTGCACATGCAGGATGATTATCCTTCCCCCACACGCAGTCTCATGTACACACAGTACAAGAGCTTGTCTGTTGTTAATCTCATATTAATCATAGGGATCACAGTGGTGATGTGGGGATTTGACGTTCTACTGCACCAGTGTCTGGCCATCGATGAGTATGCGACAAGCAAGCAGGAAATAAATTGCCCTGAAATTGACTGTCATCTATGTGCCACGTCCTTCATTTTTACTCCATCAAGCACACTCATTAAAATCTATGGATGAACTGTCTCAGTTGATTTCTCATTACCTAATAGTCTGTAATATGGGGATGGTGTCGCATCTTTTCCTGTGAGCTTGCTGTCATCTTGCATTAAATTGGAGAATAAAACATTTGTTCCGAGACACTCCTATTGAGATTAAGTGAGCGATGGAAGATTTAAGATTTCTCATTTCTAGTCCATGGTGGCCCTGAGAGATTGTAGAAAAATACAATGCGAAATCCCACTACTGGCACCATGTGTCAACAGTTCTGGTCAATATTAAGCATACACAATGTCTGAAGCCAATAGCAAGTCAATGCCCTCTCCTTTCAAGGCATAGTGCACTGAAGAGCCTCTATAAAGCAACAACTACAATACTAGTAGTCTTCTTCTTCTCTACGAGTCTCATAGCAAAGGGTCTGAATACTTATGTAAATGTGATATTTCAGTTTTTTTATACATTTGCAAAAATTTCTATAAACCTGTTTTTGCTTTATCATTATGGGGTATTGTGTGTAGATTGATGAGAAAAAATCCCAATTTAATCAATTTTAGAATAAGGCTGTAACGTAACAAAATGTGGAACAAGTCAAGGGGTCTGAATACTTTCCGAATGCACTGTATGTAGGCAACCTGCCCCTCCCCCTCCGAAGCTTAGACTACTGTAGCCTACTGACGTTACAAGCTTGATTCAGAAAGTAGGGAGATATTTTTAATTAGAGAAGCATTGACTTGGGCAGTAGCTGTCCGGAACGCCGTACCGGCACTTCTAATTTTTGGGAAATTGTGTACCGGCTCCTCTACAAAAACAAAGTAGCCTATCGCTGGCCCAGTTTCTCACACAAGGCAAAAAAGGTTGATCAAAGCGGAATGAAGGCGGGATCTTCATTGAATAGCAATGGAGAGTGGGCATTCATTTCCTGATTCCGCTTTGTTCCAGTGTATTTACCGCTAGTCTGTGAATCTGTGCGTGACAGTAGGCTGTTCGAGATTGCGCCGATTGAAAATGCGCTAAACTGAATGGTATGATGCTTAGGGCACAGTGACCGTATTACCGTCACACCGGTAGTCACGAGTGATGACTGCAGTCAAATTCCACGTGACCGTTTAGTCACGGTAATTAGGCTTCTCCAAGCTCTGATGGTCATTAGTAGCCTACCAAACTGGTACTCAGCACTCTATTGTCCCTCTAATCACTCTAACATCAATGCAAATGTTATCGAAAATCGAATCAAATGCTTGAGCTCATGTTGCACAACATTTCTATAGGCTATGCAATCGCATGAGAAAACGGTGTGGTCCTCTGTAGCTCAGCTGGTAGAGCACGGCGCTTGTAACGCCAAGGTAGTGGGTTCGATCCCCGGGACCACCCATACACAAAAATGTATGCACGCATGACTGTAAGTCGCTTTGGATAAAAGCGTCTGCTAAATGGCATATTATTATTATTATAAAACAAAGTGATGGCCTCTATTAAAAAGAGGAGGATCCCATCAGCTTTCTATAGGCTAGGCCTACTATATTTATTTCTCAACTTTCCTAATATTAAGCTCATTGCTTCTCTTTACAACAGGAGTGTATCCTACCTGGCTGGCATGAAAATGAACCACGGGAAAAGCGTCCTCCATTCGCTATTTAAGTTCATATTTTTTTCCGCCTGGCACTGTTTCGAGACAGGTGCATGATAATAGTCCATTCTAACAAATTTCTAACATTATTTAGTATATGTAAAGACAAGATTAAATCAAGAACAGTCTGATGGGTGACAATATTAGCCTATCACTTGTGAATGATATGTGTGAAGTAAGGCAAGAAACAACGCATGCCTTTTTTTGTTGACTTTTTCTAATCATAGTCGCACACCTCTATGTTTTGATAAGGTTAGTATCACAACTAACTATATCTTAAAATTAAGCACACTAATCCGCTTTACAACGTGTGTAGAGCCTAACTGGCAGTGCGTGAGTTTCAAGTTTGGGGAAGATAATTTTCCCCATAACAATGCACCTTTATAATATAAGCATTACATGCATAATCGCATTTGCGGTCACTGATAATGGTGTTTTCCCACTAATTGATTGCATTTTGTAACATTCGCGCTTATAGCCTACTGCCGTGTGCGCATTGCTATGCTTATAATGTGAAGAAATAGCCTAATAGTTTATCAACATTTTAAGATAAAGGTTCTGATCTGTTGCATCAGCTTCATTGCTTAAAAACGTTTTTTTTATGTTAGTGGTTGTATTAATTTGGGATCTATCACATCCCACAACTGTCCCAGACACTCTTACTGACAGTTGTGGCTGCTTCGCGTTATGTATTGTTGTCTCTACCTTCTTGCCCTTTGTGCTGTTGTCTGTGCCCAATCATGTTTGTACCATGTTGTGCTGCTGCCATGTTGTGTTGCTACCATGTTGTTGTCATATGTTGCTGCCATGCTGTGTTGTCATGTGTTGCTGCCATGTTATGTTGTTGTCTTAGGTCTCTCATCATTATGTGTGTTTTGTCCTATATTTCTTTTACATTTTAAATGTTTAATCCCAGCCCCCGTCCCCGCAGGAGGCCTTTTGCCTTTTGGTTGGCCATCATTGTAAATAAAAATGTGTTCGTAACTGACTTGCCTAGTTAAATAAAGGTAAAATAAAATAAAAATAAAGACTGTTTGGAATATTTATTTCTCGCACAAAATAGGTCAACTTTTGTACAAAGGCTAGTGCTTTTGCTGTTCATCAGGCCTACTCATCTTGTTGGATGACGAAAAGTAAATGTGGACAGTTCTTCCAATATCTTCAATAAGCGCCTCGGAATTGGATAAGGACGCGCGCAGTTGCGTCCCCAATGTGTCTGTCTTCACTTGTTACCTGTGAGAAAGACCCAATCACATGACGGGCTATCTGAGAGAGCCATGTGAAGGGAATTATAATTATTATTATATTTAGCCCAAGGGCACAACGGCCACTGGCCGCAAAAGGCATGGATTTTTTTAGGGGGGATTATGGCCACACAAAGGAGATGCCGACGGGAAATTCGAGGCATTATCAAGAGCTTGTCAAATTGTGAATGAGAGACTGATGAAGTGTGTACAGCCTGCACAAATAACAAAGCAGAGCTCATGCCTTTCATGCAACTTTTTTCAAATCATCATAAGAGTCGCATCATGCAGCCTTAGAATTTATTTTATCTATTTGATCCCTGATTTATTGAATGAGGGAATAATTTTATAAAGACAAAAGGATTTGGTTGTAATGTTACAATATTTTATATTAAGGGTGGCAACCATCCTCCAGGATAGCTACTGGGTGTCACGATCGTCTGAAGAAGCGGACCAATACGCAGCGCGTGGAGTGAACACGATGACTTTATTAAATAAAGCAACCAAAAAAACAACAAATGACCGATAGTGAAGTCCTGCTAACACTGAGCAGAAACATGGAACAAAACCCACAAATACAATGAAAACCAACACAGAGTAATATGGCTCCAATCAGAGATAACTGAGCCGACAGCTGACACTTTCGTTACCTCCGATTCGGAGTCATTGACCAAACATAGAAAAACAACCTAGACTAACCAACATAGAAATACACCCAGAGTGAAATGAACAACCCTGGCTCAAAAATCAAAGTCCATAGAGCCAGAGTGTCACAATACCCCCTAAAGGTGCGAACTCCGGCGACCAGCATACAGTCTAGGGGAGGGTCTGGGAAGCCCGTCTATGGTGGCGGCTCAGGCACTGGTCGTGGTCCCCACCCCACCATAGTCACTACCCGCTTGTGTAACCTCCTCCACATGACCACCCCCAACTAAACCCCACAGGATTAAGGGGCATCACCGACTCAGGGGCAGCACCGGACTAAGGGGCAGCACCGGCCTAAGGGAGCAGCACCGGACTAAGGGCAGCACCGACTAAGGGGCAGCACCGGGCTAAGGGCAGCACCGGGCCAGGGCAGCACCGCAAGGGGCAGCACCGGACAGGGCAGCACCCGGCCTAAGGGGCAGCACCGACTAAGGGGCAGCACCGGCTAAGGGGCAGCACCGGCTAAGGAGCAGCACCGGGCTAAGGGGCAGTACCGACTAAGGGGCAGCTCCGACTGAATGGCGGATCCTGGCTGGCTGGCTCTGGCGGATCCTGGCTGGCTGGCCGATCCGGGGCTGACGGCTGCGGATCCGGCTGGACGGCTCTGGCGGATCCGGGCTGGACGGCTCTGGCGGATCCTGGCTGGGACGGCTCTGGCGGATCCTGGCTGAACGGCTCTGGCGGATCCTGGCTGGACGGTCTGGCGGATCCTGGCTGGACGGCTCTGGCGGATCCTGGCTGACGGTTCTGGCGGATCCCGGCTGGACGCTCTGGCGGATCCTGGCTGGACGGCTCATGGCTGGCTGACGGATCTGGCTGCTCTCGGCTGGCTGACGGATCTGGCTGCTCATGGCTGGCTGACGGACCTGGCTGCTCATGGCTGGTGGACGGATCTGGCTGCTCATGGCTGGCTGACTGATCTGGCTGATCCTGTCCGGAAGGCTCTGGCTGATCCTGTCTGGCGGAAGGCTCTGGCTGATCCTGTCTGGCGGAAGGCTCTAGCGGCTCCTGTCTGGCGGAAGGCTCTCGCGGCCCGGTCTGGCGGACGGCTCTGAAGGCTCATGGCAGACGGCGGCCCGCAGGTTCAGTACAGACGGGCGGCTTTGGCGCCGTTGGGCAGACGGGCAGTTCAGCGCCCGTTGAGCAGACGGGCAGTTCAGGCGCCGTTGGGCAGACGGGGCAGTCCAGGTGCCGTTGGGCAGACGGGCAGTTCAGGGCGCAAGCAGACGGTGACTCTGGCCGTCTGAGGCGCACCTTAGGCCTGGCGCGTAGTGCCGGAACTGGAGGTACCCGGGCTGAGACACGATCTCTGGGCTAGTGCGGGGAGAAGGAACAGGCCGGACCGGGCTGGCGACGCGCACCGTAGACTTGGTGCGGGTGGCAGGAACAGGCCGGGCAGGCTGTCGACGCACACCGTATCCTTGGTGCGTGGAGCAGGAACAGGCCGGGCAGGGCTGTCGACGCACACCGTATCCTTGGTGCGTGGAGCAGGAACAGGCCGGGCAGGGCTGTCGACGCACACCGTATCCTTGGTGCGTGGAGCAGGAACAGGCCGGGCTGGGCTGGCGACGCACACCGAGGTTCTGTGCGTGGAGCAGGAACAGGCCGGACTGGGCTGGCGACGCACACCGTAGGTTCTGTGCGTGGAGCAGGAACAGGCCGGTCCGTACTGGGAACACACACCCACTGGCTTTAACTGGGGATCAGGAACGGGCCGACCGGACTGGTAACACACATCAGTCTCTCACGCCGTGCCGCAACAACTTCCCTTCCTCTACTCGCCAATGGCTCCCGTAATCCGATAGCCTTCTCTCCACGTCTCCCTGGTAGCAGCCTCCTGCTGCCCAGCCGCCCAGGCCATGTGCCCCCCAAAAACTTTTTTGGGGTTGCCTCTCGTCCTTCCAACGATGATGGCCCTGCTGACGGCGTTGTTCTCCTCTCTCGCCAGGGCCTTGATCTTCCCCAAGGTCCCTTGCCCCCGAGCATGTCCTCCCAGGACCACGATTTGCCCACCTGGGCCATCGCCAGCCTCTCGAGCTCCTTACCAGGCGCTTCCTCCCATGTCCAGCTGTCTTGCTCCTGGACACGCTGCTTGGTCCTTCTATGGTGGGTTTTTCTGTCACGATCGTCTGAAGAAGCGGACCAATACGCAGCGCGTGGAGTGAACATGATGACTTTATTTAATAAAGCAACCACGAAAAAACAACAAATGACGATAGTGAAGTCCTCTGTAACACTGACAGAAACATGGAACAAAAACCCACAAATACAATGAAAACCAACACAGTATAAATATGGCTCCCAATCAGAGATAACGGAGCCGACAGCTGACACTCGTTACCTCCGATTGGGATATTGACCAAACATAGAAAAACAACCTAGACTAACCAACATAGAAATACACCCAAGTGAAATGAACAACCCTGGCTCAAAAATCAAAGTCCATAGAGCCAGAGTGTCACACTGGGTGTGCAGGCTTTTGTTTAAGTCCTGGTCTAACCACATTGTAGCCTAAACATCAGCTGCTCAACAGGACCTTGATAAGCAGACTTGGGTGTTTCAGTGCTGGATCAAAAGCCAAGCCTGCACACCCAGAAGATCTCCAGATGGAGGGTTGACAACATGTGACTAACAGTGTAGTTCTATGTGGTGGGCTAAGTGCCTTGATCAAGGGCACAACGGCAGGAGGTGGTAGGTCTACATGGGATCAGACACAGCAGCTTTCCAATGTCAATAATGCTTACTTTTTCATGTAGGCTATAATAGTAATAGTTATGATAATGTGGTTAAAACTCATGGAGAAGTCATGGAAAATGTGTATAAACCATTAACAGTGAATAATCAGAGGTCTACAGTGAGGGAAAAAAGTATTTGATCCCCTGCTGATTTTGTACGTTTGCCCACTGACAAAGAAATGATCACTCTATAATTTTAATGGTAGGTTTATTTGAACAGTGAGAGACAGAATAACAACAAAAAAATCCAGAAAACGCATGTCAAAAATGTTATAAATGTATTTGCATTTTAATGAGGGAAATAAGAATTTGACACCCTCTCAATCAGAAAGATTTCTGGCTCCCAGGTGTCTTTTATACAGGTAACGAGCTGAGATCTCAGCTTGTTACCTGTATAAAAGACACCTGTCCACAGAAGCAATCAATCAATCAGATTCCAAAGTCTCCACCATGGCCAAGACCAAAGAGCTCTCCAAGGATGTCAGAGACAAGATTGTAGACTTACACAAGGCTGGAATGGGCTACAAGACCATCGCCAAGCAGCTTGGTGAGAAGGTGACAACAGTTGGTGCGATTATTCGCAAATGGAAGAAACACAAAAGAACTGTCAATCTCCCTCGGCCTGGGGCTCCATGCAAGATCTCACCTCGTGGAGTTGCAATGATCATGAGAACGGTGAGGAATCAGCCCAGAACTACACGGGAGGATCTTGTCAATGATCTCAAGGCAGCTGGGACCATAGTCACCAAGAAAACAATAGGTAACACACTACGCCGTGAAGGACTGAAATCCTGCAGCGCCCGCAAGGTCCCCCTGCTCAAGAAAGCACATATACAGGCCCGTCTGAAGTTTGCCAATGAACATCTGAATGATTCAGAGGAGAACTGGGTGAAAGTGTTGTGGTCAGATGAGACCAAAATCGAGCTCTTTGGCATCAACTCAACTCGCCGTGTTTGGAGGAGGAGGAATGCTGCCTATGACCCGAAGAACACCATCCCCACCGTCAAACATGGAGGTGGAAACATTATGCTTTGGGGGTGTTTTTCTGCTAAGGGGACAGGACAACTTCACCGCATCAAAGGGACGATGGACGGGGCCATGTACCGTCAAATCTTGGGTGAGAACCTCCTTCCCTCAGCCAGGGCATTGAAAATGGGTCGTGGATGGGTATTCCAGCATGACAATGACCCAAAACACACGGCCAAGGCAACAAAGGAGTGGCTCAAGAAGAAGCACATTAAGGTCCTGGAGTGAGTTAGCCAGTCTCCAGACCTTAATCCCATAAAAAAATATGTGGAGGGAGCTGAAGGTTCAAGTTGCCAAACGTCAAGCTCGAAACCTTAATGACTTGGAGAAGATCTGCAAAGAGGAGTGGGACAAAATCCCTCCTGAGATGTGTGCAAACCTGGTGGCCAACTACAAGAAACGTCTGACCTCTGTGATTGCCAACAAGGGTTTTGCCACCAAGTACTAAGTCATGTTTTGCAGAGGGGTCAAATACTTATTTCCCTCATTAAAATGCAAATAAATGTATAACATTTTTGACATGCGTTTCTCTGGATTTTGTTGTTGTTATTCTGTCTCTCACTGTTCAAATAAACCTACCATTAAAATTATAGACTGATCATGTCTTTGTCAATGGGCAAACGTACAAAATCAGCAGGGGATCAAATACTTTTTTCCCTCACTGTATATAGCATAATGTAATTTGTGAATTTCGGTGAACATAGTCTAAATGGACCGACTTGGAAAAAGACAGCTCCTGCACTTATTCCATCCCAAGTCAAGCACTGTAGAGAAGAATGGATTAACTATTTAAATGCTACTTACGGATACTATAGTTATCACATTTCACATTGGATTTATTAACTACAAAAAGGTAAGGCGTGTTTTTAATTCTGGTGCCGCTTTGCACACACAAGCTTGTTAGTTAGCTAGCTCTGGTCCAACGTTATGCCAACTCTCGGGAGGGTTCAAAGACGTTCAATGATCCTCCATAGAAGCCGCTCCTCAGTAGGTATAATTCTGTGGACCTAACTCAGATAATGCATGTCATAACAAGATGCCCAGCGCATCAAGCCAAGCCTCCTCCACTCTCTCGCTCTCTCACCACCTGTAAAATTTCAGTCGCATCTAGCGCCCTACACTGGCTGTCCATCGCGTATGTAAACAACTATAGCCTAGGCAGCTGATAGCGCCCATGTACATGTACTGCCCAGGCTAAAACAACTATAGCTTGTCTGCTCCATAGCAAGCTGCTCTATCCGCACTGATTGGCGAAGTAATTTAATGTCGAGCTAATGTAAAAAAAATAAAAAATAATGTTTAGAGGTTTAAAAAGGAACAGAAAGGATCAGAAGTTATTTTGCAGGTCGGAACAGTGTAATGAAAAAAACAAATTACAGTTCTGTTCAGAACTAAACAATTTCAGTTCCAACCCCTGCTTTTCATGTAGCCCAATTCTGGCCAGCTAATAGTCTAACCACCAATCAAGCAACATTGTGGACTAAACGTTCAAATCCTGTTACTGCAGGATTCTTTTTCTGCAACAATACTTGTATATGAATAGGCTGTCTCCCATCAATGTATAGTGCTGTATGTTAACATGCAACATACTGTGGGCTATACTAGAATAATAATATCTTCCCACTAGGCACACTATAGCCCAGATATACTCATGAATATTATATACAAGATGGAATTCATGCCAGATCTGACCCATATATCTCAATGACCTATCCCCATGTTGTTTATGAACTGGGACACAGTAGCAATTTATCTTTAACATTTCTATATGGTATGTCTCTCTTGTTGGGCCCAGTAAAAATACAGTATGTCTACCCTCTCAAGGACACATCGGAGGAGGACGGACATATCACCATTGATCTCTCCTCAGGGAGATTATCATACGCCTGCTGGCTCAGCATTGAGTCCAGAAAACTAAAGAAATCTGCATAGGATCAGATTCGTGAGGATCAGTTTCAACACAGTCAATAAAAACATAACATCAGTCTCCACCGCTAGCGTGTTGCCAGGTGACAGCTCCGGTCATCAATATTGACAAGACAAAACCAATGTGACATGATGCGATTGTGTACAGGTTGCCAAGAATGCACAAAGATACAGTACCAGCATTAGAATTATGCCAGGGTATCTTTCTTCTTTGAAACTTCTCCAATGACGGAGGACAAATCTATAGTCCTGCTTCACGAATTAATGGAATGCGTAGACTGGTCTTTGATTAAGCTTAAAAGTTAATGAGTTCCATAACTAATATGATATTCCTAAAAGCGAAACATACTTGCTATTTCCTCTGTTCGTCCTACAACTGGAAGAAGAGAAGACCTGGAATTACTTTCCGCTGGACCAGCAGAGAAATCAAAGAGAATACCATAGATCACTTTAATAATTTATTTGCATATGATTATCGTAAAAATACTCAGAGGAATGCGTATTTTGTTCTAGTTTTTTACAATTCCATACACCTTACTCTTACAGAAAGAAGTCTGCACTGACGGACATACATTTCCTTATTTTTCTCCTTTCACATAGATTATATTTTCCTGGTACATGGCCCCTTTAAACTGTCATTTTCCTTTTGATGTTGCCTCTCACCAGCAACAAACATCCAAACAAGGGTTCACAAGGAGGCCAGAGGGTCAAATGAAGATGAACTCTGAGTGGATTGGTGTAGTACGGATAGGGAGGGGGATCATTTAATACTGTAGCACAGCGGCAGTGTTAATGTGAGAGATTGATGCTGACAGCTGGCGTACTGAGAAAAAAAACATGTCAAGAGTAATTAACTGAATAATTCAAACTACATTAACATTTTGTGGGTCAGGTTGGTATTAAGGTCACATAGTTAATATCTCAATGGTGACCTTTTTCATTTGCACTGATCCTTGACATATTTTACTAAAGAATACATCTGACACATCAACATGTGTTAGTCTGGTTCCATAATGTATGTGCTTTAGCCAACTCCCCTGACTACCATTGTCAGGCCAAACATGTTAGACATGACAATGGACGAACACAGAGAGGAGTTGGTTGAGGCACAAAGGGACTGGAGCCCCAGGCTAAGATATCAGTAGCTAGTCCAGAATAATGGAATTGACAACTGTACTGACAAGTTGAAAATGTGGGCCAGCACTGGTGACTAGAAATAGCTATGGTTCATCATTAACCCTTTCCTATGACCAACAGCCTCTGTAAAATGTTTGATTCTGGTTTAATCATTAAAATTCACTGTCTAGTGTATTGAGTTAATGTGTGAAAAAAAAACTATTTTTAACAATAAGTAATAACTTAGCATCCAAAACAAGGCATAGTTGAATAAAATCAGAGTAAGAAAATATGTCTGTAGAGCAACAGTTCTGCGGAACCATCGTCTCTTGTTCACATGACATTCATCCACAACAGTTCCACTTTGGCATGCACATGATGGTGTGTCCTGTACAGTCAAATAAGTCCTTCTCAGTCACCCCCTTTATCCAGAGTCGGTGAAGAGGACACACAACAACACATACAGTATCATGAAACCAAAACCTCCCAGTAACATGGAAGACCACATTTAAAGAAAGTGGACGAAACCAGATTAATAAAACAGCAATTGTTATAGAAGTCTGGAATCAGGTTTTCTGGCCATGGGCATTGGGATACAATCTTTTCAGTTGCCCACGTTCCTTTAGAATCCATAGAACCCATCCGTAAAGTCCCACATGTGAACAAACCTTTTTGCATCATCAATGCGCTCGTTTCATTCCAGACATGGAAGTCCACAGTATCCATGTCCATTCCCATCCATGGTCAAAGTCAATGATAATGGCAGGGAAGACATGGAAATCACTTTGGGAAGAAAGGACTCATCCCAGTTAGCAGAAAGCACATGCAGACATGCAAACACAACCTGAGGGAGAGTTTGGCTTTCTGTCAATGGACGGTTCACAAATTCAATTCAACATCAATGGTGGGTTATCCACAAGCTTCTCAAGAGTCTATTCTCTATGGTGCTCTGCTGAAGCTGTCCAAAGTCGAGATTTCCTTTCCATGTTAGTTTTGTCTAGGTAGAGTAGATGCTTTGTCTTCTGTGGACAATGTTTTGTCTAGTTACAGTAGACAATGTTTGTTTTGTTTAGGTATGTGTCATTCATTCTTACATTGGGCTCAACAAGTAGAGTTCCTAGGTAGTATCTAGTGGGTCCAGTTTCCCATGCTGTCTCTGTTTGGTTGTTTTTTGGTTTGTTGGTCCAGACCCAAACCTTAGACCCTGATGGGGAGAGTCGCGCTCATCTGTTGTCGAACGATATCATTCTGACTGCTGTCTAGACTCTTCCCGTGGTGGCCAGGCAGTGTCCCCCCGATCCGCAAAAGATCCCTGTCAACAAGAGAGGCAAAGATCAGTCACAGGTGGTTCTTTCAAGAGTACAAATTGTTAGACCAGTTTTATTAAATTCCTGGTCCTGGAGTGGAGACCCATAGGGTGTGCAGGGTTTTGTTCCAACCCAGTGCTAGCGCAATGCATTCAACTTATCAACTAATCATTGAGCCCTTGATTTGTTGAATTAGGTTTGTTAGTGTTGGGCTGGAACAATTAGTATAAAAAAAAATATTTATTTTAACCGTGGTTAAATAAAGGTTAATAAAAAAAATAAAAAAAACTTTATTTAAGCAGGCAAGTCAGTTAAGAACAAATTTGTATTTACAATAATGGTCTGGCAAGAGCCTGTACACCCTGTAGGCTCTCCAGGACCAGGATTGAAGAATGCTTCTGTGTTAGGTATAGTATTACGCTGTCAACAACATTGAGGATGGTAGACAGCACACGTAGCAGCACACAGCACATGTAGCAGCACACAATGAGAATCCATCAAATATGTGTTGATACCGATCATGGAAAAGACAACCAATTTTAGAAGCCAGTTCCACCACTTACAAAATCCAATTTAACCTCTGAGCAGAAACAATTCATCATTTTGGGGTTGTAATAAAACTAGTATCTCCTTCATCTACCTTCTGAGGATGCTACAGTATCTGCCTTGTTGCATCCCAAATAGCACCCTATTCCCTATATAGTGCACTACTTTTGATAGGGGTCTCTCTCTCCCTCCCCATCTACCTTTCTGTGGCTGTCGCATACAGATGAGGCCATAAATTAATCATCCGCATACAGTGACACGTAGCATAATACATGCAAGACACACTGACATACACACACACACACACACACCTCCCCATTCGACCCATCACAGCAATGGCATGGCCTCCCTCAGCGCATAAAAAAGCTAATTAGCAACCTAATTAAACACATTCCTCTCTTTTAGCTTCTCCTGAATATGCCTTGTTACACACACTCCATCACCTCAGCCCTCCGTTAGTCTGTTTCCACATCAGCAGCCCTGGCTCTGTCTCTGTCCTATCACCTACATTTAAAAGACAGCCAAGAGCACGGGGAATTAAACCTAGGTCAGTCATTATGTTTCCACATGCAATTAGGCCCGCTCCTTGCAATAGGAATCGTCCTTGGGGTAATGCTGCAACAGTGAAACTGGGAAACTAGGAGAGATAGCGCTCGCCAGCTTTTAGTCCTAAAAACCGGAAATTAGTTACCTCTGGTTCGTTCAGCCGTTCCTATGGAGGAAATGAATGGGGAAAGAATGGGGTTTTGGGAAAAGGCTTAGGAGATCTTATACATTTTTAGATAATATCAGTCAGTTAACATGACCTTATATATAGCCGGCGTTTATCCAAAAACCCCATTCATTTCCCCACAGGCTTTGGCCAATGAGTCATGGTGGAGTTAGTGCCTACAAAAAGACATCATTATTATTGCTCTCTATTGAGGCTCAAGAGAGGAGCTGTTAAGTGAGGGTATGATAATTTTGCGTTTTTTGTTTGGTAGGGTAAACAGAGCTGATCCAGAGCTTTGCCACAAGCACTTGAGGCATTAAACATACACTGACTGTACAAAACATTAGGAACACCTTCCTAATATTGACTTACATCCCCTTTTGCCTTCAGAACAGCCTCAATTCTTCGGGGCATGGACTCAACATGGTGTCGAAAGTGTTCCACAGGGATGCTGGCCCATGTTGACTCCAATGTTTCTCACAGTTGTGTCAAGTTGGCTGGATGTCCTTTGGGTGGTGGACCATTCTTGATTCACACGGGAAACTGTTGAGCATGAAAAACCCAGCAGAGTTGCAGTTCTTGACACACTCAAACCAGTGCACCTGGCACCTACTACCATACCCCGTTCAAAGGCACTTAAATCTTTTGCCTTGCCCATTCACCCTCTGAATGGAACACATACACAATCCATGTCTTAATTGTCTCAAAGCTGAAAAATCCTTCTTTAACTTGTGTCCTCCCCTTCATCTACACTGATTAAAGTGGATTTAACAGGTGACAACAATAAGGGATCATAGCTTTCACCTGTTCACTCTGTGTCATGGAAAGAGCAGGTGTTCCTAATGTTTTGTACACTCAGTGTGTACTAACCACTGTCGATATTGTTGAGCGCACGCCAAAACAACAAATCAAACCAACAAAAAATATTGTATAATCCCTTAGGTTTCTGATCTCTCCTGCACACGCATATATACTTTAAAAAAAACTGTTGCCTTGTTACTTTGTCGTAACACCGGTCTTGTTGTGCAACTCAAAAATAATACTTTCCAGTCCCCTCCACTCACCCTGAGTATGTGCTGGTGACCACCTTGAGGGTGGCAGCATTGCGGAGCAGCTTGTCCAGGGTGCTGACGATCTGGCAGAACTTGGGCCTCAGGTTCCTCTCCTTCACCCAGCACTCCAGCATGAGCTGATGCAGCACCATGGGGCAGTCCATGGGAGGGGGCAAGCGGTAGTCCTGCTCCACAGCAGTCATCACCTACAGAAAGTAAAGGGTTAATATGATATACAGTACAATGCAACACAATATATTTTGTGATACAATGCAATATGATACGATACGATATGTTACAATACAATACGATACAATATGGTACCATATTATACTCTACAATGCGATAAAATGTTGTGATACGATACAATAGGTTCAGGTTCAATTCCACTAAACATTTCTGGCAATTCAAAAAGGGAACGTTACATTACAATTCATGGTGGAATAAAATAAAATACAGTTCTGTAGATGTCCACTCATTGAATAGGTATGGCACGTTTCTATTCTCTTTACTTATTTTCATACCTTCATTTTATGTATGGATGTTTAACTGCTTTCTACAAAGCAAATGGGCCTTTTGGGGATGATCATTCATCTCTCTACAGCTTTCCTTGTTTGCTCACTGACATGTTTGTATTCTCTGTACAGAAAAGCTATTTATATCCATATGCTGTCTGTCTGTATTTTGATTACGACTGTCTGCAATGCAAATTGCCTTTGGGGATCATACAAAATCTCTCCTATACTATCCCCACTTTTTTGCTGCTCCCAAATGTAATTATTCTATTGAAACTAGCTACTGTAGTAATACAACATGTTGGATTCCACGTTTGGATGAGCATAATTGTTCTCTATTCATTAATAAGGTAGAAGCCCAGTGAGATGGTAAGACGTGTTGTGGGAATAGAGAAAGAGTGTGTGTGTGTGTGTGTGTTTACTACTCTGCCGTAGTAAATATCTGTGGAGTGAAGATACAGGTGTAGATAGGGGTGACAGGAGGCAATAAAGTAAAAAAAACGCCAACCCAGGCACACAGCTGCACTGACCACCTGCACAGTGCAGATAAAAACACTGTCAAGCTCAAACTAAAAGTAGAGGCTGCAATGTAACTCAGTGTAAACTAGCCCTCCTGAAATTAAATAGTGGTTACATCACAATCGCTGATGTATTATACAAATCCTGCCCAATAGACTACCAATACTTCACTCTAGGTACTTCATTCAGGGACAAAAATAAGCTTTGTTGCTAACTCCGGTTCTTTTACATTGATTTTAAACCTGAAAATGTTGATTAATGTGCACTGTACCTATCAAATAAATTCCATGAACACATAAATAAGTAGTAAGCTAGTGTTGTGGACAGAACCACCTTCCACACTCTGTGTCGCTCTATCAGGACACAACAGGAGCTAGGAACCAACTAACTGACATCCAGGTCGCATGCTAGTGTTCACTCTAGTCTGCCACAGTAGATATATACTACCAGTCAAACATTTGGACACACCTACTCATTCAAGGGTTTTTCTTTATTTTTACTATTTTCTACATTGTAGAATAATATTGAAGACATCAACAATATGAAATAACACATATGGAATCATGTAGTAACCAAAAAAGTGTTTGAGATTCTTCAAATAGCCACCCTTTGCCTTGATGACAGCTTTGCACACGCTTGGCATTCTCTCAACCAGCTTCAAGAGGTAGTCACCTGGAATGCATTTCAATTAACAGGTGTGCCTTCTTAAAAGTTAATTTGTGGAATTTATTTCCGTCTTAATGCATTTGAGCCAATCAGTTGTGTTGTGACAAGGCAGGGGGGGTATACAGAAGATAGCCCTATTTGGTAAAAGACCAAGTCCATATTATGGCAAGAACAGCTCAAATAAGCAAAGAGAAACAACAGTCCATCATTACTTTAAGACATGAAGGTCAGTCAATACGGAACATTTCAAGAACTTTGAAAGTTTCTTCAAGTGCAGTCGCAAAAATCATCAAGTACTATGATGAAACTGGCTCTCATGAGGACCGCCACAGGAGTGGAAGACCCAGAGTTACCTCTGTTGCAGAGGATAAGTTCATTAGAGTTACCAGCCAAATAAATGCTCACAGAGTTCAAGTAACAGACACATCTAAAACATCAACTGTTCAGTGGGGACTGTGTGAATTAGACCTTCATGGTCGAATTGCTGCAAAGAAACCACTGCTAAAGGACACCAATAAGAAGAAGAGACCTGCTTGGGCCAAGAAACACAAGCAATGGACATTAGACCGGTGGAAATCTGTCCTTTGGTCTGGAGTCCAAATTTGAGATTTTTGGTTCAACCGCCGTGTCTTAATGAGATGCGGTTTGGGTGAACAGATGATCTCTGCATGTGTAGTTCCCAGCACAAGGTGCACCTGTGTAATGATAATGCTGTTTAATCAGCTTCTTGATATGCCACACCTGTCAGGTGGATGGATTATCTTGGCAAAGGAGAAACGCTCACTAACAGGGATTTAAACAAATGTGTACCCAACATTTTAGAGAAATAAGCTTTTTGTGCGTATGGAACATTTCTGGGATCTTTTATTTCAGCTCATGAAACATGGGACCAATATTTTACATGTTGCGTTTATATTTTTGTTCAGTGTACATAACTAACTCACATCCTGGTTGCTCATGTCCCAGTAGGGCCTTTCTCCGTAGGACACCACCTCCCACATGACGATTCCGTAGCTCCACACGTCACTGGCCGAGGTGAACTTCCTGAAGGCGATGGCCTCAGGGGCGGTCCAGCGGATGGGAATCTTACCTCCCTGCAGTGACACAGGGGGAGGCGGGGTTGATACAGTGGAACATGCTGGGCGATGGAGTCATTATAAATATACACAAAGTGAGAGAGAAGGGAGGAAGAGACACACACAGGCAGAGAGACACACACACACACAGGCAGAGACACACACACACGCACACACAGGCAGAGAGACACACACACACACACACACACACACACACACACACACAGGCAGGCAGAGACACACACGCACACACAGGCAACACCAACTCTCCATCCCACGTCACTCACCAGACAGCTGGTGTAAGTGGGATCGGCTGATGAGTCATCCAGGAAACGGGACAGGCCAAAGTCGGACACCTTACACACCAGGTTGCTGTTGACCAGGATGTTGCGGGCCGCCAGGTCCCTGTGGACGTAGTTCATGTCCGAGAGGTACTTCATGCCCGACGCGATGCCACGCAGCATGCCGACCAGCTGGGTCACCGTGAAGCGCCCATCATTCAGCTGTGAGGGATGGGTGTGGAATGGGGAATGGGGGTGAGTGAGGTAGAGAAAGAGGAGTAAGGCAGACAGGGAGGAGGGTAGATAGAGGGGAATGGGAGAGGGAGAGAAAGACAGAAGGAAGGAGAAGGAAAGAGAGACAGAGGGGGGAGATGGGTGAGGAAAAAGTAAGAGGTGAGAGAGAGATAGAGAGAGAGAGAGAGAGAGAGAGAGAGAGAGAGAGAGAGAGAGAGAGGGGGAAAGGTAGATAAAGTAAGTCAGTCAGTCAGTCAGTCAGTCCTACAGCCTACATAAACATGACATATGTCAACACCATCCATGACTGGTTCTGTCAGTCTGCAACAGATGAACTTTTCAAGCTGTCTGACGCCATCTAATAAGATTAATAATTTAAATCAATCTTTAATAACTAAATTCCATGTGCTGTGCTGTGTGTGTCTGTGCGTAACTACAGATGCTACAGCGTGAAAGTGAATAGGAAAGTCCGCTGACAACTAGCTACAGTTAGAATTCAATTTTCCTTTCACAGAACGACAAGAGGTTCAACCTCTTTCTGTGTGATCCAGTCTTGACTGAAAGGAAATGAGCGTTCCGTTGATGGAACCATGCTAACTATGCTAACCATGCTTACCCTCACAACAGCTCCATAGAATTAGAATAATTAGAATGGAAAATCATGACTCCATGACTTCAATGGGCTAATTATTTTTCTATTACCAGCTCCAATACATAATCAGTCCCATTTCTTATTAGTATTGCGATGCCATACTTCCAAGTCTCACGAGGGAGCCTGGAAATCGAGGTTAATTTCTCATCAACCAGGACAGAAACATTCCAAACATGCCAAATATGTAAACATACTGTTTTGTACTCTACACTCAAATTGAGATTGACAGGAAGACAAGTTGATGGATATGTAAACAAAATGCTTCATAACAGGCATGGATGGTTAGGCCTTTTAGGGAGCTTGTGTCACTATCCTTGTGGGTACTGGAAATCCCCCAAAGTCCCCACAAGGATAATAAAACAAGGACAATTCTCCCTCGTGGAGACATTTTCCAGGTCCCTACGAGGACAAAGGCTATTTTAGGCTTAAACCTAATTAGGGGTTAGGTTTAAGGTTAGGGGTTAAGGTTAGGGAAAATAGGATTTTGAATGGAAATACATTTTAGGTCCCCACAAGGATAGTAAAACATATGCTGTGTGTGTGTATGTGTGTGTGTTTGTCCTTACATGCAAATGTGTTTGTTCTTGTTATGGGTGTGTGTTGTTCTGTCAGGCACAATAGTTTGACGTGACATCATTAGATCACGGCAGTGTGTATCCTTGAGTCACACACACACATACAGTTGGATGGACATCTGACGGAGAGGAGTGGGTGAGAAGCTGCTCTTGAGTCATGAGATGAGACGAGATAAGACAAGGAGGGTTATGGAGATTGCACTGTAGTGCATGGTTTCCACATTATCCTCTGAGAGAGATTATTTGTGAATGACTAGGTTGACCTTGTTTCTAACCTCTAGTGTCTTTCCTGGTTAAAGGTTGAATAATAAAAATATATTTGGCGGTAGGATCTGGGTTTACTGTTAAAGGAAAGAAGCTACACTTTATGTAAGCTGTAGTACGATGACCTAAGAATGGACAGTGCACCATTCCTAAGAGCTCAAGGTTAAAGGCTAATAAGAGCCAGCAGCATACCAGCCTGCATCCCACTGCTGGCTTGCCTCTGAAGCTAAGCAGTGTTGGTCCTGCATGGAAGTGGTGTTGGAGGGCCAGTAGGAGGCACTCTTTCTTCTGGTCTTAAAAAAGATCCCAATGCCCCAGGGCAGTGATTGGGGACATTGCCCTGTGTAGGGTGCCGTCTTTCGGATGGGACGTTAAATGGGTGTCCTGACTCTCTGTGGTCACTAAAAGATCCCATGGCACTTATCGTAAGAGTAGGGGTGTTAACCCCGGTGACCTGGATAAATTCCCAATCTGGCCCTCATACCATCATGGCCACAACCATCCCCAGATTCCAATTGGCTCATTCCTCTCCCCTTTAACTAATCCCCAGGTCGTTGATGTAAATGAGAATATGTTCTCAGTCAACTTACCTGGTAAAATAAGGGTTAAATAAAAACAAAATCAAAAAGAGCTCTTACTGAGTCAGAGAGCATTACTGTGTCCCCACCGCCCACTATCATTACAGTAGGTGTCATGTAATAGAACTCTCAAAGTTGCAGAAGTTCTGTACTTCCCCCATGGATTTGTTCAGCATCCACTGGTGTGTAGGAGGTGCTATGTGTAATTGTGCTTGTCCCCAGGCTTTTATGTAGCACAGTAAAAGAGTAGCTCCATAAACGGTTTTGTGCAGTAGAATCCCTATCCGTCAGCTGTATTGTGTATAACTACGCATGTCTCAGGATTTTCAACAGCACAACCCCTAGCAATATTCATCAGAGGTGTCATGAACGGTTCCACGTATCGTCATAACTGGTGTGTGTTCAGTACGACTCAAAGCCTCCACTGGTTGTACAGTATGTGTGATTATGCGTGACTCCAGGATTTGACTTGGTACAGTAGACTCCATATCAATTAAAAGGTGTCCTGTATGATTCCGTGCATCATCACAACTCAGTCAGTGTCACCCTGAGAATGGAGTCCTGTGCGCCATTCTCCATGAACCTTGTGATTTTAAACAGTATACAACCCCTAGGCTATCAATATCAACCAGAGGTGTCATGTACAATTCCTCACATCGCCACAACTGGTGTCAGCCTCACTCACCCTGAGGAAGGAGTCCAACGCTCCGTTCTCCATGAACTCGGTGATGATGAGCACGGGGCAGCTGTGGGTCAGCACGCCCTCCAGCCGGATCACGTTGGGATGGTCGAACTGGCCCATGATTGACGCTTCCCCCAGGAAGTCCCGCCTCTGGCGCTCTGTGTAACCCGCCTTCAGTGTCTTGATGGCCACCATCCCCTCACGGCGGCAGGCCTGCTTCAGGCGCCCGCGGCACACCTCCCCGAACTCACCTGGGTGGGGAAGGGGGTGGGTGGAAGGAGTGGAGGAGTGAGGGAGAGGAGGGAGCATTACTGGTTTGAAATGAGGTGGAGGAGGAAGAACTCAGGTGGAGAACTCAGAAAATATAGGAGCGAAAGGAGGAGATTGGAAAAGAGCAAGGGATGGGGGTTTGGCTGTGTAGGAGATAGAGTTAGTGAGGAGGGGAGGAAATGAGAGCTCAGGAGTCTGAGACGTTGGGGAGGGATTGAGGGACAGAAAGATCAACCTGCGACCGGGAGTGGTGCCTGGGACCGGTGTAGGGAGAGAGGGGACGGATGAGGAGCTTGGGGGTTTTGGTGCCTTGGTAAAAAGTTGGGTTTAAAAAGGAAAAAGAGAAAGAAAGAAAGGAAAGGGAGGAAAGCAAAGTAGTCATTCAAGGTGAAGTTAGGAGAAAGACGACATGCTCTTGGAGAAGAAACAGCAGACTTGGTGGATGACAGAAGCGGACACTCCAAACTCCCGTTTTCCTCCAATGCACACATACCCCCTCAACAACCCCTGCCCCTCCTCTGAACACACACTCCGCCCACCCAGCACACATCCTGTTCAACCAACCAACCAACCAACCCCAAACCCCCACCCCCAACATCAACCACTCCCCTAACCACTCCCCCAACATCAACCACTCCCCTAACCCCTCCCCCAAAACACAATCCACTCCAAAAAAGCCTAACCCTCAAAGACCACACTTCAAAAAGACTGCACTAAAAAAGGTATAATCTTTGTAAATGATATGAGAAATAGGACTGGTGGAGTTGTCACACATGCAGCTAACAAAATTATATGGAAATGTCTGCTCTACTCAAAATTACAACCAACTAATTGCAGCATTACCGCAAAAATGGAAGAGGCAAGTGGAAGGGGGAGAAAGTAAGTAACTTGTCTGTCGGCCCTGCATTAAAGACCAAAATTGGCTAAAGAAAATTGTGACAAATAAGAAAAGTATACCCGTTTCATTTAAGGACCAAAAGATTGACAGCTGCGCCATATAGATTGCAAAAAAGTTGGGAAGAGATTTTCGATGTACCAATTCCATGGCACATGGTTTATGAACTGATACACAAAACAACCCTGGATTCATCTGATGCAGCACTCGATCACTCTCCTTCTTGGTCAAATAGCCCTTACACAGCCTGGAGGTGTGTTGGGTCATTGTCCTGTTGAAAAACAGGTGATAGCACAAACCAGATGGGATGGAGAATCGCTGCAGAATGCTGTGGTAGCCATGCTGGTTAAGTGTGCTTTGAATTCTAAATAAATCACTGACAGTGTCACCAGCAAAGCACCCCCTCACCATCACACCTCCTCCTCCATGCTTTACGGTGGGAACCACACATGCGGAGATCATCCGTTCACCTACTCTGCATTTCACAAAGACACGGCGGTTGGAACCAAAAATCTCAAATTTGGACTCATCAGACCAAAGGACAGATTTCCACCGGTCTAATGTCCATTGCTCGTGTTTCTTGGCCCAATCAAGTCTCTTCTTCTTATTGGTGTCCTTTAGTAGTGGTTTCTTTGCAGCAATTCGACCATGAAGGTCTGATTCAGCAGTCTCCTCTGAACAGTTGATGTTGAGATGTGTCTGTTACTTGAACTCTGTGAAGTATTTATTTGGGCTGCAATCTGAGGTGCAGTTAACTCTAATGAACGTATCCTCTGCAGCAGAGGTAACTCTGGGTCTTCCTTTCCTGTGGCGGTCCTCATGAGAGCCAGTTTCATCATAGCGCTTGATGGTGTTTGCAACTGCAATTCTTAAAATTTTCCGGATTGACCTTCATGTCTTAAAGTAATGATGGACTGTCATTTCCCTTTGCTTATTTGAGCAGTTCTTTCCATAATATGGACTTGGTCTTTTACCAAATAGGACTATATTCTGTATACCACCCTTACCTTGTCACAACACAACTAATTGGCTCAAACACATTAAGAAGGAAAGAAATTCCACAAATTAACTTTTAACAAGGCACACCTGTTAATTGAAATGCATTCCAGGTGACTACCTCATGAAGCTGGTTGAGAGAATGCCAATAGTGTGCAAAACTGTCATCAAGGCAAAGGGTGGCTACTTTGAAGAATCTCAAATATAAAATATATTTTGATTTGTTTATCGCTTTTTTGGTTACTACATGATTCCATATGTGTTATTTCATAGTTTTGATGTCTTCACTATTATTCTACAATGTAGAAAATAGTACAAATAAAGAAAAACCCTGGAATGAGTTGGTGTGTCAAAAATTTTGACTGGTACTGTTTATGGGGGATACAACCATTAGATCATTTGTTTTGGTACTGTCCATATGTAGCTTGTTTTGGTCGCAGGTTTAGGAATGGCTGAAGAATTGCAACATTTACCTAGAGCTAACTCGTCAAATAGCACTGCTGGGTGATTTAAAAAGTCATAGTCAATCGATCAATAATATAATAACACTTTTAGCAAAAATGTTTATCTTTAATTTACAATATGTAGAATCTATGAGAATGGAAAGGTTCAGAACTTTTGTGAAACATCACTGCACAATTGAAAAATATGGCAAATACAAATAAAAACTGGATGGTTTTCAGAGAGAGATGGGAGGGGTTGAGTGGAGCTGAAGGATAGGACAAAAAACAAACAAAAGTTAACTATTGTAAAATATTCTGTGTCCGAAAAATTTATATAGTATGCATAAGCTGGAAGTAGAAACCTAATTGTTGTTGTCCATTAGTTCACTCCAATTAGGGGAGGGATGATAGGGTTAGGGGAAAATAATAAAGGAAAATATATTTAAAAATATATAATTTATATACACTACCGGTCAAAAGTTTTAGAACACCTACTCATTCAAGGGTTTTTCTTTATTTTTACTATTTTCCACATTGTAGAATAATAGTGAAGACATCAAAACTATGAAATAACACATATGGAATCATGTAGTAACAAAAAAGTGTTAAACAAATCAAAATATATTTTATATTTGAGATTCTTCAAATAGCCACCCTTTGCCTTGATGACAGCTTTGCACACTCTTGCCATTCTCTCAACCAGCTTCATGAGGTAGTCACCTGGAATGCATTTCAATTAACAGGTGTGCCTTCTTAAAAGTTAATTTGTGGAATTTCTTTCCTTCTTAATGCATTTGAGCCAATCAGTTGTGTTGTGACAAGGTAGGGGGGTATACAGAAGATATCCCTATTTGGTAAAAGACCAAGTCCATATTATGGCAAGAACAGCTCAAATAAGCAAAGAGAAACGACAGTCCGTCATTACTTGAAGACATGAAGGTCAGTTAATACGGAACATTTCAAGAACTTTGAAAGTTTTTTCAAGTGCAGTTGCAAAAACCATCAAGCGCTATGATGAAACTGGCTCTCAAGAGGACCGCCACAGAGTTCAAGTAACAGACACATCTCAACATCAACTGTTCAGAGGAGACTGTGAATCAGGCCTTCATGGTCGAATTGCTGCAAAGAAACCACTACTAAAGGTCACCAATAAGAAGAAGAGACTTGCTTGGGCCAAGAAACACGAGCAATGGACATTAGACCGGTGGATATCTGTCCTGGTCTGATGAGTCAAAATTTGAGATTTTTGGTTCCAACCGCTGTGTCTTTGTGAGATGCGGTGTGGGTGAACGGATGATATCCGCATGTGTGGTTCCCACCGTAAAGCATGGAGGTGTTATGGTGTGGGGGTGCTTTGCTGGTGACACTGTCTGTGATTTATTTAGAATTCAAAGCACACTTAACCAGCATGGCTACCACAGCATTCTGCAGCGATTCTCCATCCCATCTGGTTTGTGCTATCACCTGTTTTTCAACAGGACAATGACCCAACATACCTCCAGGCTGTATAAGGGCTATCGTACCAATAAGGAGAGTGATGGAGTGCTGCATCAGATGACCTGGCCTCCACAATCCCCCGACCTCAACCAAATTGAGATGGTTTGAGATGAGTCGGACGGCAGAGTGAAGGAAAAGCAGCCAACAAGTGCTCAGCATATGTGGGAACTCCTTCAAAACTGTTGGAAAAGCATTCCAGGTTAAGCTGGTTGAGGGAATGCCAAGAGTGTACAAAGCTGTCATCAAGGCAAAGGGTGGCTATTTGAAGAAGCTCAAATATAAAATTTGTTTAACACTATTTTGGTTACTACATGATTCCATGTGTTACTCCTGAGTGGCGCAGTGGTCTAAGGCACTGCATCGCAGTGCTAACTGTGCCACTAGAGATCCTGGTTCGAATCCAGGCTCTGTCGCAGCCGGCTGCGACCGGGAGACTCATGGGCGGCGCACAATTGGCCCAGGGTAGGGGAGGGAATGGCCGGCAGGGATGTAGCTCAGTTGATAGAGCATGGTGTTTGCAATGCCAGGGTTGTGGGTTCGATTCCCATGGGGGGCCAGTATAAAAAAATAAATAATAATAATAATGTATTCACAACTGTAAGTTGCTCTGGATAAGAGCGTCTGCTAAATGACTAAAATGTAAATGTAAATAGTTTTGATGTCTTCACTATTATTCTACAATATAGAAAATAGTAAAAAATTAAGAAAAACCCTTGAATGAGTAGGTGTGTCCAAACGTTTGACTGGTACTGTAAATATATATTTTTAAAGACCGCACTTCAACACCTAAGTATATTGGTTACCTGCACCAATGACCTCCTCGATCTTCACACATGAGATGTCTATCTCCTTGGCAAACTCGTGGATGGCCTCGTTGGGGTCCTCGTAAGTGAACGGGTCAATATACACTTTCACCCCCGGGGAAACTAGAGAGATAGACCGAAGGAGAAGGAGCCGAAATGAAGGGAGGATTGCATTATATGTTTTTCGCCAGGTCTTGAATACACACATTCATCAGATATGCATGACACTGGCAGTTTTGAATTCATGTGTTCCAATGTGGAGTTACTAACTAATACATTTATGACTGGAATGAAATTATAAGCATGAACAGCGCATTGGCATATCTATCACACAGCTCTGTGAGTCTTGAAGAGCAAGGGGGGTTTGATAAACCTGATCTAGATAATCATGGTTTTCATTGAGCAAATGCAGTTTCCTGCCTTGGTCAGGTGATTGGATAATTCATTCAATCAGGGTGTTTACTGTCTTGGTTTGAACAAAGGACCACAGAAACTGCAGCTCTTCAGGACTAGAGTTGTATAGTATACACACGCACACGTACACTCACACAACCCCCTCCCCAAACACACACACAAACCCCTCCCCCAACACACACACACAAATACACAACCCCCTTCCCCCCAACACACACACACACATACAAGCCCCTCCCCCAACACACAAATACACAACCCCTTCCCCCCAACACACACACACATACAAGCCCCTCCCCCAACACACACACCATCCCCCTGTGCTCACCGTGCTGCTGCAGTTTCTCTGTGTACTCCAGCTCCGAACCACTGTGTTGCTTCCTGCAAAAAAAGGACCACACACACACAATCTCATTCGCATGATCAATCTTCATTCTTGGCTGGCACTCCACAGTAGGCTGCTTTCAAATAACAAGCAGAAGATAATAGATTGTATGCAGACAGTCAGGACTGGAAGAATGGAACAATGCTCAGGGTGGCTTAAGCCTTTCTAAGGGCCTTTTCAGGATTCAAGAAGCCAAGAGACCCAAGATACCAAAGAATTGCCAAATAATGACCAAAAAGGCCTGTATTAGATAAATAGTTACATATCAAACACTTACTTAGAGCAGACTATGGCAATGACCACAAGGGCAACAATGACCACTAGACCGGCCGACGCCGAGCCCACGATGAGCGGCAGAAGGTCCTGCACCGACTTCTGAGGGTCACCTGAAGGTCACCAGAAAAATAAAACAACAATTAACATCTGAAATGTCACTGAGGAATTCTTAAAGAAACAGCTAGTGAAATATGGAAGCGGATTCATGCCAAAACAAATAATGGGATGTAAATTGTATTCCAATCTGTGTTTTGTTTTTCATTTAGACACAATAAAAGTGCTTTATCACGAAAAGCCAAGTTAGTGGCCTTGTGGTTAGATTGTCCGCCCTGCGATTGTAAGGTTGGGAGTTCGATCCCCGACCAGTGCGTCTCTGCATGGCACTCAGCATTGAGATAGATTGGAGGTAAGGCCTCATGCTACAGAAACAGGAGGCTGGCTGCTGCTCCTAGAAGCCAAGGCTTGTGCAAGGCTACTTACTTATTCCGAAAAACAATGCACTCTGGTAAAAAAAAAACAGATATTGAAAAACAAGTAATTTTATTTGTATTAATCTGCTTGCATAATAAACAGTAGACTGTAAAGATTTCACACAGCCATTAAGAGCAATTTCAAAAACAGACAGCTTCTTGAAATCGCTTCTTCAGTGTTCTTTCACTACTTGGATGGATTGTACTTATTAAAGTGAGCATAGAAAAGCTTTGAAACACTGGTGAAGAAAAAAATGAAAGGCATTAACAATGGTGGAGGACAATGATAAACAGTGAAGGGAGAGAGCGAGGGGAGGATGAGAAAGAGGCAATTAAGTAGTGAAGGTGGAAAAGGAGGAGAGAAAGAGGGAAAGCGAGAGGCAGGAGGAGAGAGAGAGAAATGCGTACTGTGTATGGAGGTGCTGAAGTCCTTAGGGATGCTGTAGTGTCCGTAGCCAGCCACAGTGCGAGCCCGGACCTGGACAATGTAGGAAGTGGAGGCCCTCAGTCCCTCCACATGGGTTGAGCTGTGCTGGGCTGTCACAGTGTGAGACATGGCCTGGCCCTATGGAACACATCAATCAATCAACCAATCAAACAAATGTATTTATGAAACCCTTTTTACATCAGCAGTTGTCACATGATTTTACAGTAACACAGCTTAGACTGAAATCAGAGGCAGATTGACTAGGAAAACTCCCTAGAAGCAAGAAAACCTTGAGGAACCCGACAAAACATCGATTAGAATAGAAAAAATGCAAATTTCTTCTTCTTTAAAAAAAAAAAAAGGGACAGCGTTCACTTGATGTAGTTGAGTGTATTTGGTTCATATTCTTTTCTATACGAGCAGCATGTCTATGTCCATGTTGATGTCTATTTGCACATGATGCTGATGCTGCTGAAGAACACAATACACAGCTGCATCAAGTGAGCGCTAACCTGTGAAATGCCAAAAACAACCCAGCTTCAGACAAAACGCATACGCAATATTTATTTTTCAAACATATTTTGTACAATTGTTTTCTTTCCAGTGACTCTTCAAACTGAAGGTACAGAGTAAATGTTTACTTAAGTAAATCATGATTGAATCAGAGAACAGTTAGCCTGGTCCCAGATCTGTTTGTGCTGTATAGTCAACACCTACAACCATAGGGACCAGGCTATAAAACAGTGCCTTACCCTTTCGTAGTACTTAATCTCATAATCCAGGATGACCCCGTTGGGTTTCTCTGGGGGAAGCCAGGACAGGCTGAGGGTGTCTGAGGTGGACTTCATCAGGTGCACTGTGGGTATTGCTGACGGTGCTGTGATTGGACAACAACAAAAAGGTGATGTTAATAAGTAAAATAAATACAAGCTTTCATGTTGAATATGTTAAGAGTATTTCTGTTCCACTGCATAAAATAAATTAGTAAAGTGTACAAAATCTTCATCTAGCATTGTTTACGATTATCTGACTTCTTACCATTACATTTATTTGACCATTCTCCATGACCTTTCAGTTTATTGATTTGGTACTAAGCTGAAATGACACATACTGAGTCCATAAACAAAGCATCAGTACTGAGAACCAGATGAGACGGTAAAAAGTAGATAACTTTGTTGCTGCTAACCTGAGTTGAGTGGTAAAGTTGGTGACCTTGAGTGGTGTGTCATCGTGTGGTGAGAGTGGTGATGTTAAGTGGTAGGTAGCTACATTACTTACAGTGGTGACCTTAAGTGGTGTGTGGTGAGGTGATTGTGAGTGCCGATATCAAGTATTCATGTTGAGTGCTGCTAACGTTAAGCGCTGACAAAGCGTTGTGGCGATACTAACCGGCCTGGTTGGTGGTGATGTTCACGGTGGCGTATCGTGGTGCGCTGGGGCTCTTCCCAGAGACGCCATTGACCGCCTGGACCTCAAAGCTGTAGCGGGTGTGCGCCAGCAGGTTCCTCACCACCACCTTCTTCTGGGTCAGGCCGAGTCGGCGCGGCAATATGTCCATGTTGTCGTCGCAGCGTGAGCACGGGCTCTGGTCGCGCAGACACTTCTTACACACCACGTTGTAGATTACGTCGTCGCGCCCGCCGGCGTCCAGCGGCTCTTCCCACTCCAGGGCGATGGAGGTCTCGTTCACCGTGGAGATGACGTTCTGAGGTGGCGAGGGCACGGCTGGACAGAAACACCGCAAAGAGGTTAGTGATGTCCTCTGAACACTTTTTATAGAAGCTAATTTAGTAGAACCTCACGTATAGAACCTTACTGTTAGAATGGTATGAAACCATACTCTTAGAAATTCACTTTTAGAACCCCACTTTTAGAACCCCACTCTTCGAACCCTACTCTAAGAATCCCACTGTAGAACCCTGCTCCTAGAACCTCACTATTGAAGGGGTAAATTATTTAGTTGATGATTTGCTTACTAAGATCCCAATTAGGGCTTATCTTCCTGGATCCATACAGTTCATACAATTGTTTGGTTTCAGGTGGAGAAATATGATCTCCAGCACATAATGAATTGAATAGAAGTCTTTATTCATTTTATATATACCATGTTCATTCCATGCATGACTTCAACATTATAATTCATGGAACTTAAATCATTACCCATTAAACAGCAATGGGAGTTCATTCCATAAAGTAGAAATATGTTCTGCTATACATGAGGAAATAAATAGCAGGATCCATATAGCGAATATAAACCATATCCAACCCATGCATGACTTAAACATTAGTATTCATGAAACTTGATTCATTACCCATAAAATAGCGATGATCTGAATTTAAATGATCTATTGCGCAGTGGTGGTGCATGATACTGTATACCTATGGGCCAGTGGAGACAAGAGACAAGTTCTTTAAATAAGAATGGAATGAAATCGGGATAAAGTGTGATAACTGCTACAGGGGACAACTGGAGCAGCAAGCAGAAGGTTTCTTTCATCCAGATACAGAGGCTGATGGGGAACCTAACCCCAAGCCCTCTCAAAACAGATTCAGACAACACCTACTGCAGCAGCAGCACGTGGCGAGGAAAGTCGAGGCAAGGTAATGCTTTCAGGGTGTCTCAGTTCACGCAACTCAACCAACTCAGTTCAGCTCCTCTGCCTGTTCGCCCTAAGTGGAGTGTGTTTCCCCCCCCATGCTCTGTCCTATCCAATTAGACTGACACAGTTTGGAGTGTGGCCTCATCTAATTGGGCACACAGTCTGAAATGCTGGGCTCCCACGCGAGCCCGGGCTGAGCTTTCTAGTACAATACACTCAACCCCTTGCAAAACATTGTCTTGCCAGGCCTGGCACAAGCTCTGACAGACTATAGAGGAAGTATGGTGTCCGAATGGTCTACGAGGATAGTGACACAGTCCGAATTGTCTCCACAAGGAGAGTCGGCAAGAGTCATAGCGGCTCAGTCACAGTTTATGTATGTTATGTGGGAGAAAAAAAGGCCTTTGGTGTTAGGCTATGTCACAATGTCAAAGCAGTGCATGTCTATCACACATCAATTTTGATATCTCTGAGAAACACTGTGATTTCTTTGAGAAAGGTGTCTGTGGAAACAACTGTAGATGCTCAAGTTAAAACTAAACTACCTTCACAGACACTTACACCATAGGGGCCAGTCCCTCAGACAAAGATTAAGCCTAGTTCTAGACTAAATAGCATGCTCAATGGAGAATCATCATTGAGCATGCACTTTAGTCCACGACTAGGTGTCCAGGAAACCGTCCCAATGAATTTCTACGGCCAATGACAACTGCTAATGAAAAACTGTGAGCTTGACTTACTGGTGCAGGCTGAGTCCAGAGGGTCACTGTCAGCACGGTAGAAGCCATTTTGGCATGGGCAGATGTTGGCCCCCCTGGAGCTTGTGCGACTGTTGGGGGGGCAGGGGTAACACGAGCCCTCCCCCTGCTTGTACTTGAATGACCCGGGGGTGCACGCTATATTGGAAAGACAAAAGCGAAAGGGACAGTCAGAACACCGTCAATGTCAATAAAGCACAACACCAAACCAAGGCCGACCACATACTACAATCTCATTCCGGCTGGGGTCAAGTATGTTAGAAAGGCCTAACTATTGATATATTCCTAACTCTGCCTATTCCTTGATGATAGGCCCTGCTTTACTGAAGTTGTGAGACATTGCAAGCCAAGAAATTGCGAGATAAAGCATTCCATTTGCGAGATACAGCTTTTGATTGCCAATAGATAGGCCTAGTGCACGGCTCTGACTGTCTGCCTGGTGGCCGACCTGCCTATACTGTGCCCCTCCCCTCTTTCTCCCTCGCTATGAAAGATGTGAATGTTTGTGTTCTCAGAGGTACTGCAACTAATCAGTCTCCTCCGTTCCAAAAATACCAAATCTTAGGAGTCGATTTCTAGCGGATTCGAATCTTGACACTCAGTCGACACCAGGAGTCGACGTGCAAGGAGTCGATTCTTTTGGAGTCGACTCTCCACCACTACATCATTGCTGTTAACAGTTGGAAAAATGGCAGAGAAAGATAAGCGACAGCAGCGAAGTCCTATATGGCAATACTTTGAGAAGTTAAATGAGAAGGAAATGCAAGCTTTGAGAGGTGGAATTGAGGTACAGTAATGGTAGTACAGGTGCAATGCTTAACCATCTGAAATGGACGCACCGTGAGACCCAAACCGTTGCGGTCATATGCAATAGCAATAAGACCATTTTCTGCATTTTGAATTCACATGGAATGTATTAACATTTCTTATTGTTTTAATGGAAAACCAATAAAGAAATAGGCTGTTTAAACATAACGATTTTTTTCCTTCTCATTTGTCACATCCCCCTAGCTAGTCTGTTGAATACCTTCATACCATACCGTCACACTAGACTATCTCAGTCCGTGTGGTGGTTGAAATATGTGAGGAAGTCTTTATAAGGGGTACTTCTAGCTAGTCTGTGCAAATCCTTCATACCCTCTCATAACATATGAGGGATTTCAATCTATCCCAGAGAGGACTATGGATGACAGGTATATTGAGCGCGAAAGATGAAGATGGACGGATTACAGTAGATTGCTCCGGTCTGGCTAACAAGGATGGAGGATCCTATTGAAAGTAAGCATACATCTGAATCCATCACTCAGTGTCCATTTGTGGCTTAGAATAACTCACTGCTTCGACACTTAATTCAAAAGGTGGGTCCGGACGCCTACAAAGCAGCTTGATCATCAATCAATTGCAACTATAGAGATACTATTTTAGTTTTAGACTGGCACCATTTTGGGTAGCCCTTCTCTTTTTTGGGGCCTAACCTCTATCAATTCAATCTCCAACTTCATTGAGAAAAGTGTCAAGATAAACCAGATAAACCAACAAAGGTCTCAACATGAAATGGGGTTAAGATTTGTACTAAAAGTAGGGTAAAGGAGATTTACACTAAGAGGTTGTAAATACCACTTAGAAACTAGACATTCCTTTTACCTTTCTCACATTCTTTAAGTGTGGTGTAAAACCGTGGCTCTGGCTAACATCTGTCTTATCAGCATTAGGGCTCATAAAAACCTTGCTGGCGAGAGGGTGTGATTAACTAGTTGGGCAAAGTGGTTTTCCAGTTTGAACTTAAGCTAAGTCCTAATTCTCCGGAATGCCGCTTTGAGTGAAATTAGTGAACTTTAATGGTCCGCATTCTAGCTCAAAAAACATGCAATAAATAGCTTTAAGATAGAGTTAAGATAACATGAAAATTGTTTTTTGGCTCTCGTAACTCAACTAAGACCTCAGGCCCAGATACACTCTTGAAACAATCATCTGATTTCTGTTTGTCTTATTATACACTGTACCATTGTTTTCTTTTGTTTGTTTGTTTCTCGAGGACAGTCACCTGAATCCTCCGCTTTAATCCATTAACCTTGGAGGGCATGCCCATTTGTCTTTCCCTCTCTGATACCGGAAGGTTCTGTGGCCCTCACTGGCCTCTCCCTCTCCCCCCACCCTCTCTCTCTATCCACCCCACTCTCTCTGTCCCCACCCTCTCTTTCTCTCCCCCCCTCCCCCCCCCCTCTATCTTTATCCCTCTTTCTCTCTCTCCTTCCCTCCCTCTCTACAATTCACTCTCTCACCCCCACCCTCTCTTCCTTCCACCTTTCTCCCACTCTATCTCTAGACTGAGGTAACGTCTCTGTGTTAATGGTGAGCGATGCAGTGTTGGCTCACGGTGGTCTGAGCGGTGTTAATGAGTGCAGCCGCCTGTAGATTAACTAACGGTGGGGAGACCATAGAGGAAATTACACTTCCTCCTCCTCGCCACCGCCAGCCTCTGCCACGCCTGTAGCCTCTGGAAAGCCTTTTATCAGGCGTCGACAACAGGCTTTTAACCTTGAGCTGCCAAATGGCCATAAATGAGCTCTCTGGCGCGTGTTATTCACCGTTCTTCGCCATTTCTCACGCCCAGGTGAAGAAAGAGCCGAGGAAGTTTCTCTTTCTTTCTCGGACCGCTCCTCATTTTGGCTTGGGCATTGGGCAATTCACGGCTCTATCTCATTATCCTTCTCTCTCTCCCTATGTCTGTCTCTCGCTTTATCTCTCCTTCCCCCTCTCACAATATCTCTCTCTCCCCCTCACAATCTCTTTTTCCTTTACAATCTCTTTGTCTCTCCCTCACACAATATTCTCTCTCACAATCTCCCTCTCTCTCTCTCGCTCTCTCTCTCCCACTATCTTTATCCCTTTCACTATCTCATTCTCCCTCTCCCTCCGATTCCCCCCTCTCTCAATATTTGTATGCTGCTGCTCTCTACAACAGCTCATTAATGCAAACTCTCCACCCTCCTTCACCCTTCATTCATGCGCCACACAATACATACAGAGGGTGGAGTAGACTGTGTGACTTGCATTGAGCATATAAACAGGCTTTAGTTAAGCATTATAAACAGGCTTTAGTTAAGCATTATAAACAGGCTTTAGTTAAGCATTATAAACAGGCTTTAGTTAAGCATTATAAACAGGCTTTAGTTAAGCATTATAACCAGGCTTTAGTTAAGCATTATAACCAGGCTTTAGTGAAGCATTATAAACAGGCTTTAGTTAAGCATTATAAACAGGCTTTAGTTAAGCATTATAAACCAGGCTTTAGTTAAGCATTATAAACCAGGCTTTAGTTAAGCATTATAAACCAGGCTTTAGTTAAGCATTATAAACCAGGCTTTAGTTAAGCATTATAAACCAGGCTTTAGTTAAGCATTAAAAACAGGCTTCAGTTAAGCATTATAAACAGGCTTTAGTTAAGCATTATAAACAGGCTTTAGTTAAGCATTATAAACAGGCTTTAGTTAAGCATTATAAACAGGCTTTGGTTAAAAGTCAAAACATGCGACTATAAACTCACCCTGGCACTGTGTGTCGGCCATGGCCGGCTCGAACCCCGGCATGCAGGTACAAGACCCCACGGGAACCATCCACTCCCCGTCCCCGTTGCAGTACAGCTTAAGAGGGACGGACAACTCCTGCGCGTTAGACACGCACGACCCTGGGGCGATGACCAAGGAGGTGGCCTCGGCCCCTGTGGCCGTCTCGGGGAAGACGGCGAAGTTTGCGATGGTCGTCGAGCACTTCTTGAAGAAAACCCGCACGGATATCAACGACATACAAGCCCCCAGGTCCTGGAAGGCTAGGTAGAAGCCGGCCCTGGAACTAGGGCTGAAGCTTCGCACTTTGGTGTTGATCCTGCCTGCCTCGAGCAAAGAAAAACTCTCGTCAGGGGCGATAGTGTCAACTTTGACATAAGGGTTCTCCCTCCACAAGGGACTACTTTCCGTAGCGGTATCGCCATCGGACTCGTAGTAGAAGAGGTTAAAGGTCTCCTTGCAGGAGCCGGGGATGTTGGGAATACTGGCACAGTCACGGACGGAGAACTTGAGTTCCACGTAGACGCGCAGCACGCCCTTACGGGGGATGAAGTCCGTCCTCAGCCAGTTGTTCTGGTTGGGCTCACGCACGTTGCACACCTGGTACGTCCTGATGGGACTCATGGAGTCGTCGTAGCCACTCACCTCCTCCCACTGCAGGAAAACAGACAAACAATGTTACTAGTGAAGAGAACTGTAGATATCATCAGACCTGGGTTCAAATAGTATTTATTTTATTTCAAATAGTTTAGCTGCGCTTGGTTGAGCTTGCTTGGGGCAATGGAACCCATGCAATAGTGCAAACCCCACCCATCTGGCACTCCAGGCAGGCTCTATCTAACACGCAACGTCTTTGAAAGAAAACAAATACTATTTGAACCTAGGTCTTCATAAAATCATATTATCATTGCACAGAAAAGGTAGCAATCAGAATGTCATTCCTAGGAAATGTTGGTTCTCCAAATGCAACAGTAATTTAGTAAGTGCTGATATTGAAAGAGATTATGGGGCCTATTTTTAATGAGTTCTGCCATATCTGATCTCAAATCGTGTATAATGCAAACAGTGCATTATTTATTAAAGTGGCAATTCAAAAGCAATGTCATCTTGCTGGTTGCATCACGGAGGTGTTATGGTGTATACTGTAAAACCTCAATTAATAGCCTGGGCGTTTATTTGCTTAAATCACTGAACACAACAGGCGCTTATTAGAGACAGGCTTCTATTTGAGCCAAGCGTCTATTTCCTTAATGCACACAGCTTTTGCTAATTTGAATAGTTAATTATTTAATTCTAGCATTCACTTCCAGCATTTTAATCAATTTCTTCATTTCCTTCACTAATGTGTTATCATTTAAACACTGTGTCACATTTATTTTGTCTTAGTATGCCTCTATTTTCAACCCACAAAATGTTTTTCCTTCACAGAATAATTGTTCTCGTCTTTGACTATGCATTTACGTCAGTTCTTACTTATGCCACTAGAGGGCGATCATACGATTTCTGAGGGGGTGTACTCCCCGAAGTTGTTGACTGTTTTTGTGCTTGCCAGTTAGCTAGCAGTTCTCAGCTGTTAGCAACCAACGGCTAGCAGTTTCTTTCTGCCGATAAAAACTGATGATTGCCATACTGAATCGTTACTGAATTATTTAATGTAACAAATCAAACATTAAACCTCATAAACAATTCATGGTAATTCAAACAGCCGTTTATTTGCTGAAATGTGTGCCGTTGTTCGGCTATTAAAAGAGACAGGCGGCTATTTGAGACAGCGTTTAATTGAAGTTTACGGTACTTTAAGATTCAAGTGGTATATTTCAAGTGGAATATTTCCAAGCCTACTCTTCAAGCCGCAAGGAGTATTTTTGCATGCAATGAAAACTGGTCAGTATACCTCATTGAGTTGAGCAGTGAATGAATCATTTCACAGCACTTAGCTTCAACAACGGTCTAACGATGATATGGTTCTCTACAGTCAGCAAATAAACCATTTACAGCAGTTCATATCACCAGATATTCTACACCAAATATATTCTACATTATTACAATATAGGCATGACTACCTTTAGGAAATATTCAAAGAGCTATTTATTACAGGATTAAATCCATGATTAACCATGATCCATTATTAACTGGGTTATTAACATATTTTTGCCTAAGGAATAAATCATATTTTCCAAGAAGTGAATCTTTTGATTCTAACAACTCAACCTGAATAATTAATTTCCATTCTTAATGAGGGCTCCAAACACTGATCAACTCAACAAGAGGAACAAAATGCATAATTCAATATGGCAGAGCACGCACACATGCAATTTATTCCAAAACGATGAGTCCAGGAGTCAACATCCTACACCATAAATCAAGTGCAACACATTGCTGCAATACCTCACAAATATGATAATTGCACCCGGACAGAACGTATGGGCTTGTCACACATTTTGAGAGGGACGCCTTGCCCTAATGACATATGACTTTCTTGGGATGCAAAGACATTCGGTGTGAGGCTGCAGAAAGGCTTGAAAAGGCTGGACTGCCGAAGAGTGTTGCCATGGTAACCCGTCGTTTTCATTGACTGACATTGCGCTCACGTCCCAAAGACAAATTACACTGCCCGGGAGTTGGGAAGGTCTGTCAAGCTGTTAGCCTGGGGGTCAAATTCATGTTGTTTTACTTTCTCACTATTCCTATGGGGGATATGATCAGCTGAAACATGTATTCCCAGCTGTAATTTGCCTATTGGCTTCTTCCACTTTAAGAGACATATTTCCGAATTCTTCAGCTAGTGTTTCTTGCAGCCGTGTTTGTTGCCGTTTTGGGTCTGTGTACCCAATATGAGTATGCGGCAGAGTTGAGTATTTTTTGACTATTTTGGAGATGTACACTACCGTTCAAATGTTAGGGGTCACTTAGAAATGTCCTTGTTTTCGAAAGAAAAGCAATTTTTTTGTCCATTAAAAAACATCAAATTGATCAGAAATACAGTGTAGACATTGTTAATGTTGTAAATGGCCATTGTAGCTGGAAACGTCTGATTTTTATGGAATATCTACGTAGGCGTACAGAGGCCCATTATCAGCAACCATCAGTCCTGTGTTCCAATGGCACGTTGTGTTTACTAATCCAAGTTTATAATTTTAAAAGGCTAATTGATCATTAGAAAACCCTTTTACAATTATGTTAGCACAGCTGAAAACTGTTTTGCTGATTAAAGAAGCAATAAAACTGGCCTTCTTGAGACTAGTTGAGTATCTGGAGCATCAGCAATTGTGGGTTCGATTACAGGCTCAAAATGTCCAGAAACAAATAACTTTTTTCTGAAACTCGTCAGTCTATTCTTGTTCTGAGAAATGAAGGCTATTCCATGCGAGAAATTGCCAAGAAACTGAAGATCTTGTACAACGCTGTGTACTACTCCCTTCACAGAACAGCGCAAACTGGATCTAACCAAAATAGAAAGAGGAGTGGGAGGCCCCGGTGCACAACTGAGCAAGAGGACAAATACATTAAAGTGTCTAATTTGAGAAACAGGCGCTGCACAGGTCCTCGACTGGCAGCTTCATTAAATAGTACCCGCAAAACACCAGTCTCAACATCAACAGTGAAGAGGCGACTCCGGGATGCTGACCTTCTAGGCAGAGTTGCAAAGAAAAAGCCATATCTCAGACTGCCCATCTTAATATTTTCTTTCTTATTGTCTGAGATATGGCTCCCACTCCTCTTTCTATTCTGGTTAGAGCCAGTTTGTGCTGTTCTGTGAAGGGAGTAGTACACAGCGTTGTACGAGATCCATAAAAAAAACAGCAGTTTCCAGCTACAATAGCCATTTACAACATTAACAATGTCTACACTGTATTTCTGATCAATTTGATGTTATTTTAATGGACAAAAAATGTCTATGTGACCCCAAACTTTTGAACGGTAGTGTATGTTTTGGGGCTTTTTGGGAGATTTGTGTTTTGGACTATTATGGAGGTTTGGGGATCCTCATTTAAGAGAAACTTTGCTTAAATGTCAAACTTAAAGGTGTATGTTTCTCATTTGTCTTTAGCAATAAAGAAAATAGAAGAAACTTCACAAAGCGAGGTATAAAACAGTGGGAGGTGTGTCGTTTAAGTCAGGGGGAGCTCTATTAAGTAGCAAATGGAACATATGCTGTGGAACAACACAACACACACTCACTCCACTCTCTGGAAATGTGGTCCAGGCCAGTTCTGTGGTCGCCCACTTGCTGTCCATTAGTGTTTCTGTAAATCAAGAATAGAAGAGTTAGTTAAACCAAGAAGCTATTGTAACAAACAATAACTCAGGGTTTCCCAAACTCGGTCCTCGGGGCCCCAAGGGGTGACGTTTTGGTTTTAGCCCTAGCACTACACAGCTGATTCAAATAATCAACTAATCATCAAGTTTTTATAATTTGAATCAGCTGTGTACTGTTAGGGCAAAAACCAAAACGTGCACCCCTTGGGGTCCCGAGGACTGAGTTTTGGAAACGCTGCAATAACTATTAAGTGGTGGTTGGAAATAAAATTATAGTCCAAAAAGCAGAAGTCTATTATTTACCTAATTTATAATTGTTTGTCTATTCTTCTCATAAGATGACAGTAAGTCTATCGGCATCAATTCCACACAGATACATACAAAACTGGGTAGACAGAAAGTCTGTCATGAGAAAACCGTTAAATCCTCATAAAGCTCTATTAAATAAAAATATGCCTTTGATATCACTGAACATTTTGAAATTTGAGAAAATGTCCTATCCTCTAGGAAGGAGAAATCATCTCGATCGAATTTCAAAGCTTTATTACTAAGTGATATCACAATCAATCACAAAGCACTACTGGGCCCAGCCATAGTGGATTCCCCAGAGTACTGACCTCGTATTATGGAGCTAATAGTGAGAGAGTCAGGAGAAAACAAATCGAAGGATGAGGAGGTTAAACAAATAAAGGAACGAAAGAGAGTAAAGAAGAGGATCAATAGACATCGTTGTCACCTGTCAGTTTGTATGATGGTTGACTGAGGTCATCAAAACACACTAAAGGCTTGTACAAGGTTATCTTCTTGTTGTTTACTCAAATGCACCTCCAATTTACAGTTGTGTCGATTACTTTAAATAGAAGCTCAAGCATAAGGACTATCAGGGTTGGGTAGGTTACTTTCTAAATGCAATCCATTACAGTTACTGGTTACCTGTCCAAAATTGTAATCAGTAATGTAACTTTTGGATTACCCAAACTCAGTAACGTAATCTGTATCATAGTGGTCTCTGACAAATTTAAACTTGCACCTTTTTTCAATGCTGAATTGAATGTCATTGAGAAAACAGAAAGGTGTCAATTTATTTTTTGAATTTAAAAGTAATCCATCATCTAGTTTTCAAAAGTATCTGTAATCTGATTAGAATATTTTTGCTGGTAACATAATTGATTACAGTTAGTTTTTTTTGTAATGAGTTACTCCCCAACCCTGAGGACTAGCTTCCTTATTATCATAGTTTGGATCTACAGTGAGGGAAAAAAGTATTTGATCCCCTGCTGATTTTGTACATTTGCCCACTGACAAAGACATGATCAGTCTATAATTTTAATGGTAGGTTTATTTCAACAGTGGGAGACAGAATAACAACAACAAAATCCAGAAAAACGCATGTCAAAATATTTATAAATTGATTTGCATTTTAATGAGGGAAATAAGTATTTGACCCCTCTGCAAAACATGACTTAGTACTTGGTGGCAAAACCCTTGTTGGCAATCACAGAGGTCAGACGTTTCTTGTAGTTGGCCACCAGGTTTGCACACATCTCAGGAGTGATTTTGTTCCACTCCTCTTTGCAGATCTTCTCCAAGTCATTAAGGTTTCGAGGCTGACGTTTGGCAACTCAAACCTTCAGCTCCCTCCACAGATTTTCTATGGGATTAAGGTCTGGAGACTGGCTAGGCCACTCCAGGACCTTAATGTGCTTCTTCTTGAGTCACTCCTTTGTTGCCTTGGCTGTGTGTTTTGGGTCATTGTCATGCTGGAATACCCATCCACGACCCATTTTCAATGCCCTGGCTGAGGGAAGGAGGTTCTCACCCAAGATTTGACGGTACATGGCCCCGTCCATCATCCCTTTGATGCGGTGAAGTTGTCCTGTCCCCTTAGAAGAAAAACACCCCCAAAGCATAATGTTTCCACCTCCATGTTTGACGGTGGGGATGGTGTTCTTCGGGTCATAGGCAGCATTCCTCCTTCTCCAAACACGGCGAGTTGAGTTGATGCCAAAGAGCTCGATTTTGATCTCATCTGACCACAACACTTTCACCCAGTTCTCCTCTGAATCATTCAGATGTTCATTGGTAAACTTCAGACGGCCCTGTATATGTGCTTTCTTGAGCAGGGGGACATTGCGGGTGCTGCAGGATAACATGTACTGTGTTAACAATTGTTTTCTTGGTGACTATGGTCCCAGCTGCCTTGAGATCATTGACAAGATCCTCCCGTGTAGTTCTGGGCTGATTCCTCACCGTTCTCATGATCATTGCAACTCCACGAGGTGAGATCTTGCATGGAGCCCCAGGCCGAGGGAGATTGACAGTTCTTTTGTGTTTCTTCCATTTGCGAACAATCGCACCTACTGTTGTCACCTTCTCACCAAACTGCTTGGCGATGGTCTTATAGCCCATTCCAGCCTTGTGTAGGTCTACAATCTTGTCCCTGACATCCTTGGAGAGCTCTTTGGTCTTGGCCATGGTGGAGAGTTTGGAATCTGATTGATTGATTGCTTCTGTGGACAGGTGTCTTTTATACAGGTAACAAGCTGAGATTAGGAGCACTCCCTTTAAGAGTGTGCTCCTAATCTCAGCTCGTTACCTGTATTAAAGACACCTGGGAGCCAGAAATCTTTCTGATTGAGAGGGGGTCAAATACTTATTTCCCTCATTAAAATGCAAATCAATTTATAACATTTCTGACATGCGTTTTTCTGGATTTTTGTTGTTGTTATTCTGTCTCTCACTGTTCAAATAAACCTACCATTAAAGTTATTGTCACGATCGTTTATGAACGGGACGGACCAAGGCGCAGTGTGATAAGCATACATGTTTATTTAAACGAATGAACACGCGACAAAACAACAAACGAAACGTGAAGTCCAAGGTAACACACAAACATACCTTACACGGAACAAGATCCCACAACTAACTAATGCCAAAAGGCTGCCTAAGTATGGTCCCCAATCAGAGACAACGAGCTACAGCTGCCTCTGATTGGGAACCACCCCGGCCAACATAGATCTACACATTCTAAATCTAAAACATAGAAAATCCAACATAGAACATAACCACAATGAATATACACAACAAGGAAAACCACACCCTGACTCAACAAATAAACGTCCCCTGAGTCAGGGCGTGACAGTTATAGGCTGATCATTTATTTGTCAGTGGGCAAACGTACAAAATCAGCAGGGGATCAAATACTTTTTTCCCTCACTGTAGACTAGCTAAAGGTTATCTTGTTTCTCATACCCTTTACAGACAGACTTTACGGTATGTTGCCTGCTAATAAAATCTGCCAATGTTTTTTGGAACCCAATTCATACAGTCACGTTTTTACCACATTCTTGCCGGGATAAGCCTTTTATATCTCCAGTGCACATGCCGGCAAGTTTAGGAGTGGGAGTAGACGTGAGCCGATAAATCCATTGAATATACACCATCACAAAGAAAAACATGATTAATTAGTTTTAGGCAGGTCCTAAGAAACAGTATAAGACTAATATAATGTAATTTCAAAAGAATAGAATGGCATATTGAGATTAATTATGTTACTGGTCTGTGCAGCCTATATGGTACATGGCTGTGCCATGCACATGAAATCAATAGTTATTTTGTTCATTAAACAACACATTTAGGCTGATCTCAGTCAACACACATATTGTATAGTAGGCTAAGTAAGAATATAATTAAATATAACAGAATAAAATACAAGGCAAGCCCATGCTTTTTTGATCCACGTTTCATCTCTTTCCTACCCTCACTCCGCTTTGTTAGGGAGCAGGCGTAGGGTCTTACATTGAGAGTATCTTCATCATGATACTGAGAGAAAATAATAGCAAATCTATATTTTCAAAAGCATATTTCACAACCTCCGTGGGCTTTAGGAGTTGCCTATACGCGATCGAGCAAAAATAATAGGCCTACACTTGATTTAGGCTAAATTATTGCATGCTAAATGTTTCTAATCAGTGACAGATGAGCTACCACCTCTACCCAGACAGAGAATTAACCAAATACAGTGAGGGAAAAAACTATTTGATCCCCTGCTGATTTTGTACGTTTGCCCACTGACAAAGAAATAATCAGTCTATAATTTTAATGGTAGGTTTATTTGAACAGTGAGAGACAGAATAACAACAAAAGAATCCAGAAAAACACATGTCAGAAATGTTAGAAATTGATTTGCATTTTAATGAGGGAAATAAGTATTTGACCCCTCTGCAAAACATGACTTAGTACTTGGTGGCAAAACCCTTGTTGGCAATCACAGAGGTCAGACGTTTCTTGTAGTTGGCCACCAGGTTTGCACACATCTCAGGAGGGATTTTGTCCCACTCGTCTTTGCAGATCTTCTCCAAGTCATTAAGGTTTCGAGGCTGACGTTTGGCAACTCGAACCTTCAGCTCCTTCCACAGATTTTCTATGGGATTAAGGTCTGGAAACTGGCTAGGCCACTCCAGGACCTTAATGTGCTTCTTCTTGAGCCACTCCTTTGTTTCCTTGGCCGTGTGTTTTGGGTCATTGTCATGCTGGATTACCCATCCACGACCCATTTTCAATGCCCTGGCTGAGGGAAGGAGGTTCTCACCCAAGATTTGACGGTACATGGCCCCGTCCATCGTCCCTTTGATGCGGTGAAGTTGTCCTGTCCCCTTAGCAGAAAAACACCCCCAAAGCATAATGTATCCACCTCCATGTTTGACGGTGGGGATGGTGGTCTTGGGGTCATAGGCAGCATTCCTCCTCCTCCAAACACGGCGAGTTGAGTTGATGCCAAACAGCTCGATTTTGGTCTCATCTGACCACAACACTTTCACCCAGTTCTCCTCTGAATCATTCAGATGTTCATTGGCAAACTTCAGACGGGCATGTATATGTGCTTTCTTGAGCAGGGGGACCTTGCGGGCGCTGCAGGATTTCAGTCCTTCGCGGCGTAGTGTGTTACCAATTGTTTTGTTTTCTTGGTGACTATGGTCCCAGCTGCCTTGAGATCATTGACAAGATCCTCCCGTGTAGTTCTGGGCTGATTCCTCACCGTTCTCATGATCATTGCAACTCCACGAGGTGAGATCTTGCATGGAGCCACAGGCCGAGGGAGATTGACAGTTATTTTGTGTTTCTTCCATTTGCAAATAATCGCACCAACTGTTGTCACCTTCTCGCCAAGCTGCTTGGTGATGGTCTTGTAGCCCATTCCAGCCTTGTGTAGGTATACAATCTTGTCCCTGACATCCTTGGAGAGCTCTTTGGTCTTGGCCATGGTGGAGAGTTTGGAATCTGATTGATTGCTTCTGTGGACAGGTGTCTTTTATACAGGTAACAAGCTGAGATTAGGAGCACTCCCTTTAAGAGTGTGCTCCTAATCTCAGCTCGTTACCTGTATAAAAGACACCTGGGAGCCAGAAATCTTTCTGATTGAGAGGGGGTCAAATACTTATTTCCCTCATTAAAATGCAAATCAATTTATAACATTTTTGACATGCGTTTTTCTGGATTTTGTTGTTGTTATTCTGTCTCTCACTGTTCAAATAAACCTACTATTAAAATTATAGACTGATCATTTCTTTGTCAGTGGGCAAACGTACAAAATCAGCAGGGGATCAAATACTTTTTTCCCTCACTGTATACAGATGGTGATTCAGTGAAACAAAATCATATTGATTGATTAAGACAAGTCACAGGCGACTAAAGAGCAAAATAATCCACTTGCTAAGCTACAGAGTGACCATCGGGTTCTTGGTCACCTCCCTGACCAAGGCGCTTCTCCCCCGATTGCTCAGTTTGGACGGGCGGCCAGCTCTAGTCTTGGTGGTTCAAAACTTCTTCCATTTAAGAATGATGGAGGCCACTGTGTTCGTGGGTACCTTCAATGCTGCAGAAATGTTTTGGTACCCTTCCCCAGATCTGTGCATCGACACAATCCTGTCTCGGAGCTCTACGGACAATTCATTCGACCTCATGGCTTGGTTTTTGCTCTGACATGCACTGTCAACTGTGGGACCTTAAATAGACAGGTGTGTGCCTTTCCAAATCATGTCCAATCGATTGAATTTACCACAGGTGGACTCCAATCAAGTTGTAGAAACATCTCAAGGATGTTCAATGGAAACAGGATGCACCTGAGCTCAATTTCGAGTCTCATAGCAAAGGGTCTGAAAACTTACAGTTGAAGTCGGAAGTTTACATACACCTTAGCCAAATACATTTAAACTCAGTTTTTCACAATTCCTGACATTTAATCCTGGTAAAAATTCCCTGTCTTAGGTCAGTTAGGATCACCACTTTGTTTTAAGAATGTGAAATGTCAGAATAATAGTAGAGAGAATGATTTATTTCAGCTTTTATTTCTTTCATCATATTCCCAGTGGGTCAGAAGTTTACATACACTCAATTAGTATTTGGTAGCATTGCCTTTAAATTGTTTAACTTGGGTCAAACGTTTCGGGTAGCCTTCCACAAGCTTCCCACAATAAGTTGGGTGAATTCTGGCCCATTCCTCCTGACAGAGCTGGTGTAACTGAGTCAGGTTTGTAGGCCTCCTTGCTCGCACACACTTTTTCAGTTCTGCCGACAAATTTTCTATAGGATTGATGTCAGGGCTTTGTGATGGCCACTCCAATACCTTGACTTTGTTGTCCTTAAGCCATTTTGCCACAACTTTGGAAGTATGCTTGGGGTCATTGTCCATTTGGAAGACCCATTTGCGACCAAGCTTTAACTTCCTGACTGATGTCTAGAGATGTTGCTTCAATATATGCACATAATTTTCCTTCCTCATGATGCGATCTATTTTGTGAAGTGCACCAGTCCCTCCTGCAGCAAAGCACCCCCACAGCATGATGCTGCCACCCCCGTGCTTCACGGTTGGGATGGTGTTCTTCGGCTTGCAAGCCACCCCCTTTTTCTTCCAAACATAACGATGGTCATTATGGCCAAACAGTTCTGTTTTTGTTTCATCAGACCAGAGGACATTTCTCCAAAAAGTACGATCTTTCTCCCCATGTGCAGTTGCAAACCGTAGTGGCAGTTTTGGAGCAGTGGCTTCTTCCTTGCTGAGCGGCCTTTCAAGTTATGTCGATATGGGACTCGTTTTACTGTGGATATAGATACTTTTGTACCTGTTTCCTCCAGTATCTTCACAAGGTCCTTTGCTGTTGTTCTGGGATTGATTTGCACATTTCGCACCAAAGTACATTAATCTCTAGGAGACAGAACGCATCTCCTTCCTGAGCGGTATGACGGCTGCGTGGTCCCATGGTGTTTATACTTGTGTACTATTGTTTGTACAGATGAACGTGGTACCTTCAGGTGTTTGGAAATTGCTCCCAAGGATGAACCAGACTTGTGGAGGTCTACAAAAATGTTTCTGAGGTCTTGGCTGATTTCTTTTGATTTTCCCATGATGTCAAGCAAAGAGGTATTGAGTTTGAAGGTAAGCCTTGAAATACATCCACAGGTACACCTCCAATTGACTCTGGAATTTTCCAAGCTGTTTAAAGGCACAGTCAACTTGGTGTATGTAAACTTCTGACCCACTGGAATTGTGATACAGTGAATTATAAGTGAAATAATCTGTCTGTTAACAAGTGTTGGAAAAATTACTTGTGTCATGCACAAAGTAGATGTCTTAACCGACTTGCCAAAACTATAGTTTGTTAACAAGAAATGTGTGGAGTGGTTGAAAAACAAGTTTTAATGACTCCAACCTAAGTGTATGTAAACTTCCGACTTCAACTGTATGTAAGTAAGTTATTTCTGGTTTTTATTTTGTCTAAATTTGCCAAAATGTCTAAAAACCTGTTTTCGCTTTGTCATTATGGGGTATTGTGTTAAGATTGATGAGGGGAAAAAATATTTAAATTCATTTTAGACTACGGTTCTAATGTAACAAAATGTGGAAAAAGTCAAGGGGTCTGAATACTTTCCGAATGCACTGTATGTGTGTTTGATTTCTCCTGGTTGACAACGAGGATAATGTAGTAATGCTACAGTCGTAAAGCTATGGATACTGCACTACACGTTATTAAATAACCAGAGATGCCAGCTGCAAGAGCTTGAATAAAAGAAGAATTGAAATAAATGCCATTAACAATTCATCATTCATGAGACAGTGAGAACACTGACAAGCTGTCTTCACATTCAACATCTAAGGATCCAGGTTGTTTCTTGGATGTTAGATCCAATGCTCTGTGTGCCTTGAGGCAACGTAAACTCTACTCCAACTGAACTCTCCATAGACCTTAGTAAGGCTCACTATTACTTAACAGTTCCACGCACTAACACACATAACATTAGTGTAGATTAGAGGTCCTGTATCCACAGGTTTAACACATGAGTTCAATTCAGATTGAGAAGAATTTACTGTAGGTCCAATACTAATTCAAACATGATTTAGAAGCAATTTAAGTATGTTGTTTTTGACAGAAACCTGAAAGCCGGACACAGCTTTTGATTGAATAGCGTCCCAAATGTACAGCTCTCTACCTACTCGTTTGCCCTTCATGTACATGTACATGTACCATTTAAAAGTCCCCCCCATAAAACTAGCAGTGGTGATGCCTCCCCCAGAGCAAAAAAACTGTGCTCAAACGGGAACTTGTTGTCCTTACAGCATCTCATTCACCGCCCATGGTGTATTCTGTTTTTGATCACTGGAGCAAACATGCTCAATGCTGCTATGGGAGCACACATGCTAATGTTTAATTTCACACTCACATCCACAAGCAGATGAAATATTTAAAGGCGTAACATCTCTCCACTGATTTTGTGCATGATCAGATACATACAACAAATGGGTATTTTGACTGTAAACAGCGAATTCGTAGTGGCAAATTCAGAGTGCTTAGGCCTGCTGTATGACTATTTCGTTAACTAGTTTGCGTGTGAGTCTCCATACACAATTACAAGATTCTGCGATGTTATGTTTGACGCTTGATGAACCTCTTTAATCAACTCAAGCTGACCTAATTCAATTTTCTCCTTCAGGCTATTTGCATCTGCGCATATGGTTCAATTCAGAATTATGTGTATTTACTGTATGCTCTAGTGATAAATAAAGCGTGCGCGAATATGGAGATGTTCTTCCGTAGTCATAGGTGCGGAGATTATTGGATATTAGTGTTCTTCTGCAGCCATGCATACCTAGTGAGCTATTTCTATAGGATGTTAAGGTTTTCTGCGCAATTATGTAATTGTAATTGCAATTACGTTCCAATACCAGTACAATAATGTATGCATTCACTAACTATAAGTCGCTCTGGATAAGAGCGTCTGCTAAATGACTCAAATGTAAATGTGACTCTGAAAATAGCACAAGTACACAACATTACTGTTAAAGGGGTTAGTTATAAAGAAGATGACAGGGTCAGTGAGTCACATTTCCATTGTATGGGTGACTAGGAGGCCAGAGCTTATGTCACCAGCTATACTCATGGACAGACCCATGGATACAGTTGGACATTGCAGTCAAATCCACAAAACAAATCAAAATTCAACTGACATACTGGTATTACAAAATAAATATCCTAATGGAAACCAATGCGAAACTGCTAATTCAAGACTATTGGAATTAACTAAACAGCACTAAACTTCACTCAAATTTAATTGGATTAATTCTACGGACAAAAAAACTAGACAAAAGAAAAGTAATGGAAACCAATAGGCAACTGCCAATTCAAGAACCAAATTCCAATTCATCTCTTGGAATCCACCATACTGACAACAAGGCATCGACCCCAACAACCCTAAAACCCATAATACACTTTAACTACTCTAACCTCCACCCATCCTCAGAGGACAGACATTAGTTAACAACCCAGTGTTGAGTAACTGAAGTTGTTGGTCGGGGGAAAACTGGCTGATCATCAAGCTCTGTGAGACCAGCTAGGGAGGCTGCCGCTGCATTGATTTAGATGCTGACACCATAATTGATGAGGGAAAACACTGGCTGGGGTCCAAGAGAAGCACATTTTACTCAGAGAAGGAAAGGCAGGCAGGGAAGGAGGCTGAATTTGGAGATAAATATATAAAGGAGCTGGTATAGCCTAAATGAAGTTGCCTTGGTTTAGGTTAGCTGGGCACTTTGCTTCTTGAAAGTCCAATATCTTGAGTGGATTTTTCCTTTAAGTATGGTACATGGGATACTTCCACATGGACCATACCATTACAACCTATCACAAAGTATTGGCATAAAAACCATATTCAGGAAATCGGATTGATAATTCATAAATACACTTACTTCAATTAAAAGTGTAGGACCCTGCATGAAGCAGAAATAAACCCAGGGACATGTATCTCTCCATGGGATTTGGCCAGCTTGGCATAACCCAACACACAGGATAATGCCGTGTTCATGTGCTAGTCGGAACCAGGAAACTCTGAAATTTCCACAGTAGTTGGACAAGGCACGTGTATAAATACAACCAGTTAGCAAGTCGGACATTTCGGAGTTTCCTAGTTCCGACTAGCACGTGAACACAGCACAAACTGCGGAACTGGTTTGCCAACCCTCCTGATGTAGCAGGAATAAACAGCTCACTTCTTCAATCAACGAGGATTAAGTTTGTAACATATATTTCTGTAGAAATAGTGATCTCAATACCATTCCAATGTGCACTTTGGAAGGCAAATTTAATACACAAAAAGATATGATTCAAAGAGTAAAATTGCCAGCATGATAAACAAAGGATTTGCGCGCGCCAAACCCAATTGAATTGCCGACATCTGACCAAACTTTTAACATGTCTTTCTCTCTTTACAGGCTACATCAGCAGCACCGAAGGAAATGGCATCACACACATACTATTCAATAAATGAATGTGCATTCTCATTAACTGTTTCAATGTCTGGTTAATTAATATGTAAAGTCAAAATACAGGCACAGATTGACACAAACTCTGTGACAATGACCATAGGAGTTGTCTGTCAAGACAGCACAAACAGATCTAGGATCAGGCTACTGTAGAACTAGCTCCACTGGGAAACATAGCAAAACGTTTTCTGATTAATCAGACTGTAATACACAATTTAATTGGTATATTCAGCCTGAAACATTGGAGTGCAAAATTGTGTAAATGTTCCTTAAAAGCCAATATGTTGAATACATTTTAACTTAATCTACCAGTTGTCTGGACGGTTTGTCCTTCAGGTGCTCAAAAGTTTAGACAAAATATCCACAGGAAACTTTTTAGAGAGCCAGTAGGTATATGGTTCTGTCAGCTTGTATTTTGAATCTCTTGACGCATTCCGCACGTGATGCACACTACGTAAACAATAGCCGAACGTAACCGAAAGTTGCCGACCGAAGCGCGTTCCCTCGCAATCAGCTGGAAGTGCAAATTAAACGTCCTGCACATCACCTGTTCTGTGAGCTGTGACAGCTTATTTAATAGCTCTATGGGGTGTTGTGAGGGAATGGGGAGAAGGCACTCGGAGTTAAACAAATGGGGCCAAGAAATGTGAATTGTTTCGCACTCAAGAAAAGGGCGCCATTGAAAGGAGTGATTACTTGGGTAGCAGTAAATGTAAAAGTTGACCAACTGAAGAGGAAGATTCCCGGTGTTTGTGATGCTAGTCGTTTGGTGAGACGCAAACAGGGTGGCGAGAGTGGGGAAACAGAAGAGTCATTGTCTGTTCTTTTGAGTTTTGAAGTTGAGTCTTTGCCCGACAAAGTGAAGTTAGGATATATAAGTTATCCTGTACGAGCTTATGTGCCGAATACCTTACGGTGTTACAGGTGTCAAACTTATGGGCATGTGGCAGCAGTGTGTAGGAGGGAGGTTCCAAGGTGTGAGAACCAAGGAGTGGTGAGAGTAGTAGATCTGTCCCAGTACAGAGGGATAGGCCAACAAGTGATATATGTTTCAGTAAGATTGGATTTTTAGCATTTATAGCAATGGTTATTAATTGTACTGCAGGGATGGAACGTAAGTCGAAATTTTTTTTTGGGTTGTGGTGGCAGCTGCAGAGAGGTATTTGGGTGTCCGAGACTTGACATCAGAAGAGTTACAGGGTATGTTAAGTGGTGATTGCCCGTCCTTTCAGGTTGAGGGCATGAGGTAGGAATAAATAGATTTAAATAGTGGAGTAGGGTGGTATTAATTTTATTTATTAATTTTTTGAATTTGTGAGTGTAGTGTTAGATGGTAGGGTATTTCTTTATTTTATTTTTATTGTATTTTTCAAGCAAAATATAAGGGAGTTGTACTCCAGTCTAGTAGGTGGCGGTTATGCAACATATTGGACGCCAACCGCCATTAAACCTCTTCGAAGAAGAAGAAGGTGAGGGAATGGACTTTTATTGTGAAATTTGCCACTGCCAGCTGAATACAAGGGAACGTAATTCGGTCGACAACAATCGGTCTGTGGTTCGGTTAAGCTCAGCTATTGTTTACATATTGTGCAAGTGTTTATGTTGCGTGCGTCAGTAGTTCGAAAATACACAACGGAAATACAAGCCGACAGAACCATATACCTACCGGCTCTAAAAAGTAGGGTAAACAATACTTTCCTGTTGATATTTTGTCTCAAATTTCAAGCAGCTGAAGGACAAACTGCCCAGACAACAGGTAGAGGTAGTTAAAATGTAATTTTATTCAACATTCTGGCTTGTAAGGAACATTTACATGATTATGCACTCAAATGTTTCAGGCTGTATATACCAATTACATTGTGTATTCCAGTTTGATTAATCAAAGCTAAAGGCAACTTGCCCACATGTATCTTTGGCCTGTCATTTTGTATGTGTCCAATGACACACCATTAATTGGTATTGATTGGCTAGCAACTGGGAGAGTATAATCCTCTGGTAATAACAATAGTCTTAGATTTGTTTGTGTTTCTGAAACGACTACATATCAGTGAAGTATTTTGAAATGAGAGAAAGCTTCAGGATATTAGAGGATTTGTTTCTTCCTTCCTCTTTAAATTGCTAGAGATATTGGCTTTTCCCTACAGAAAGGAAATGTATAGACAGTCGCTAAAGCTTTTTACACTAAGCATGTTGTAATGTGTGGCACCTATTTTGGAGTTGTGTCAATTGAACATATATGAACAGTCAGTATATAACCTCCCCATCAGTGTAATATCAAAGACACTGGTAACTAGCTCCTTCTATCTGTGGTAATACCTTGTGTACTTTGTGAGAACCAACATACAGTATATGGGTGTTTTATGTAGGATTAATCCTTTACGTCAAATTGAGCTGTATCATGGGCTTGCTCAAGTAACCCAACATAGGTACATAAGGAAATCCTCAACTAGTGGGTGTAATAACACAGCAGAAGGTACTTGACTATAGCGACAGGGATGCAGATGCAATGACATGTGACACATGGAGGACCGAAAATGCATGTGACATCCCTGCTTTCCTTTGTGGGGAAAGCTACACCAAGGAACTGGTGTGTGTGTGTGTGTGTTCTCATTGGTCAGTTTTCATAGAATAAATCCAATGTGTGACTCAACGACAACACAATACAGTGGCGTGATAGAAAACAGGCAGTATTGAATAGTATGAACATAAATGGTAACTCGATCTACGCTATCCATTTTCAATTATGGCAACATAAGAGGCGTTTTAGCAACATAAAAAAAAAGCCTATTCCAGTTACAACCTGCAATCAAAATAACCAATTTTTGTATGTGCCATGCAATTGGCGAAATAAAGCTGCGCTCATCTTATTATAAAATGTAATATTCATATTATTCAAACATAATCAACTTTTTGGCAGTTCATCAAGGCTTGCAAACACCCACATTCATTAATCAGGCTGTAATACACAATTACAGTGCCTCGCAAAAGTATTCATCCCCCTTGGCTTTTCCCCTATTTTGTTGCATTACAACCTGTAATTTAAATGGATTTTTATTTGGATTTCATGTAATGGACATACACAAAATAGTCAAAATTTGTGAAGTGAAATGAAATAAATAACTTGTTTCAATTAGTTAAATAAAGTCCACCTGTGTGCAATCTAAGTGTCACATGATCTCAGTATATATACAGCTGTCCTGAAAGGCCCCAGAGTCTGCAACACCACTAAGCAAGGGGCACCACCAAGCAAGCGGCACCATGAAGACCAAGGAGCTCTCCAAACAGGTCAGGGACAAAGTTGTGGAGAAGTAAAGATCAGGGTTGGGTTATAAAAAAATATCAGAAACTTTTAACATCCCACGGAGCACCATTAAATCCATTATTAAAAAACGGAAAGAATATGGCACCACAACAAACCTGCCAAGAGAGGGCCGCCCACCAAAACTCACAGAACAGGCAAGGAGGGCATTAATCAGAGAGGCAACAAAGAGACCAAAGATAACCCTGGAGGAGCTGCAAAGCTCCACAGCGGAGATTGGAGTATCTGTCCATAGGACCACTTTAAGCCGTACACTCCACAGAGCTGGGCTTCATGGAAGAGTGGCCAGAAAAAAGCCATTGCTTAAAGAAAAAAACAAGCAAACACGTTTGGTGTTCGCCAAAAGGCATGTGGGAGACTCCCCAAAAATATGGAAGAAGGTACTCCGGTCAGATGAGACTAAAATTGAGCTTTTTGGCCATCAAGGAAAACGCTATGTCTGGCGCAAACCCAACACCTCTCATCACCCCGAGAACACCATCCCCACAGTGAAGCATGGTGGTGGCAGCATGTTGTGTAAATCCCCAAAAAAAAATTTGCATCTTCAAAGTGGTAGGCATGTTGTGTAAATCAAATGATACAAACCCCCAACAAATCCATTTTAATTCTAGGTTGTAAGGCAACAAAATAGGAAAAATGTCAAGGAGGGTAAATACTTTCGCCAGCCACTGTAATTGGTGAATACAGCCTGAAACTAATGCCTGCAAAATCGTGTAAATGATCCTTACAAGCCAGAATGTTGAATACAATTACATTTAAACTTACTTTACCGGTTGTCTGGGCAGTTTATCCTTCAGCTGTTCAAAATTTGAGACAAAATATCCACAGGAAAGTATTGTTTACCTGACTTTTTATAGAGCCTGTGGGTATATGGTTCAGCTAAGCATCAAGGTAAAATAGTTTTATATTGGATATTCGGTTTTCTCTTGTCAATAGCTATTGAACCAAGCATGCCATGACACTGAACATTCTGACAGCTTTTTTGTGTGAATTTTTCGTTATTATTATTTTATTCTGATTTACATAAAAAATATTTTTTTAAATCCCCAAACAAAAAATTTGTTGATTGTTCGCCATCCTCCCCTGATCCAGAATATACCATTTTCATTGTCATGGCAGGCTTGGTTCAATAGCCATTGACGAGAGAAAACCGAATATCCAATATAACATTAATTTTACCTAGGTGCCTTACAACAGTATTCAGATTTCTTCACATTTTATTGTGTTACAAAGTGGGATAAACATTTATTTAATTGACATTTTTTTGTCAGCAATCTACACAAAATGCTATTTTCAAGTCATGCCATAAATTGTCAAGCAGATTGAAGTCAAAACTATAACTTGGCCACTCAGAAACATTGACTGTCTTCTTGGTAAGCAATTCCAGTGTAGATTTGGCCTTTTGTTTTAGGTTATTGTCCTGCTGAAAGGTGAATTCCTCTCCTAGTCTCTGGTGTAAAGCAGACTGAAGCAGGGTTTCCTCTAGGATTTTGCCTGTGCTTAGCTCCATCCCATTTCTTTTTATCCTGAAAAAATCCCCAGTATTTGCCGATGCTTGAAAATAAAGAGGCAGTTACTCAGTGATGTGTTGTGTTGGATTTACCCCAAATATAAGACTTTGCATTCAGGCCAAAAAGTGTATTCCTTTGCTCTGTTTTTTTTTTTTGCAGTAATACTTTAGTGCCTAAAGATGCATGTTTTGGAATATTTTTGATTCAGTTTACTTGTATTCTTCTTTTCACTCTGTCATTTAGGTCATTATTGTGTAGTCAGTACAATGTTGTTGATCGATCCTCAGTTTTCTCTGATCACAGTTTTTAAAGTTTGTAGCTGTTTTAAAAATCACCAATGGTCTCATGGTGACATCCCTAAGCAGTTTCCTTCCTGTCCTGCAGCCCAGTTCAGCAGGATGACTGTATCTTTGATGTGTCTGGGTGGTTTAATACATCATCCACAGCATAATTATTAACTTGACCATGCCTAAAGATATATTCAATGTCTGATTTGTTATTGTTACCCATCTACTAATCACTGCCCTGCTTTATGAGGCTTTCGAAAATCTCCCTGGTCTTTGTAGTTGAATCTGTGCTTGACATTCAATACTTGACAGAGGGAATTTACAGAGATATGTATGGGGGACAGAGGACGGGTTAGTCATTCAAAAATCATTTCAACCCCTATTATTTCACAGAATGAGTCCATGTAACTTTATTATGTGATTTGTTAAGCCAAATGTTACTTTTGAACTAATTTAGGCTTGCCTAAAGAAAGTGGCTGAATAATTATGCAACGACTATATTTTTTATATGATCATTTTTATTTATAGCCTATATATATTTTTAAAAAGGTCAAATTTGACATGAAAGTATTTTATGTAGATTGTTCACAAAAAATGTCAATTACATTAATTTTAATCCCACTTTGTAACACAATAAAATGTGAAGAAATCCAGGGGGTCTGAATACTTTTGCAAGGCACTGTACCTACCGGCTCTCTAAAAAGTCGGGTAAACAATATTTCCTGTGGCTATTTTGTCTCAAATTCCGAGTACAAATGTAATTATATTCAACATTCTGTCTTGTAAGGTACATTTACACGATTTTGCAGGCATTAGTTTCAGTCTGTATATACCAATTAATTGTGTATTACAACCTGATTAATCAGAATATGAGGCTATATGTTATATATTAAAATGATTTTACATACATACCTTCAACAGCTAATACCACGGGAAGCACAAAGCTGCATATCCACAGCAAGTAATCCATTGTCATAAACTAGGATCTTGCAACATTAATAAAGGTTTTGCTTGGACCCTTCATATGGTGCCACACAATACACAGCACCTAAACCACCGTCGTATAACGTTTTACAAGTCTCTTTATTCTCATGTCTTGAATTAATGCAAGAAATAAAACCATCCTATTCCACTAGCCTACATCCATTCGCCGAAAGTAGTAATCAAGCAATTTTTGTTATTCATTCAAATCATCGGGCAAATCCACGGAGAGAAAGAGCAAAGCTATGGGGCATTACAATGCGCTTTCTCTCTGCCTTTATCGCGATTTATCGATGCCAAATTGTAGTCCAAAAGCGCATCTATGCACTTGCACATTGCTCCAAAAATACAGCAAATCTTTTATTTCGATAAACTCAGTAATCCACTTCGCTGACTCAGTTGTAGCTGTTGCTCCTCAGGGAGTGTTCGTTGGAATGGCAATTGGGACTGCCGAGACAGAGGGGGGCTGGGGCGTATGGGTGAAGGGGTGGAAGGCGGGGAATTGTCTGCTGTGGAGCAGCTGCCTTGCTCTGCGAGTCACACCCCTCCCGAGACGCAGAGAGAATGTCGTGAACTTTGGGGACCAGCATCCGAGATAAGAGAAAAGCCTTGGTTATGTGGAGGTTGTGTTAATTCAAATCCTAACCTGTCTGAATCAATCAATTTTCGATACAAAACGAACTGTGGATAGGTGACGAATGTCAATATCTACGCCTTGTTTTGAAATGGATAGATAGCTCCTCCCGAGGGTTATTGAGTGTCAAATCACATTTTATTTGTCACATTCTTTGCAAACAACAGGTGTAGACTAACAGTGAAATGCTTACTTACAGGTCCTTTTCCAACAATGCAGAGTTAAAGATCAAAATGAAAAATAAATAGAAATAGTGACAACATGAATAATACACAGTGAATAACGAATAATAATAATGAGTAAAATAACATGGCTATATACAGGGACTACCAGTACAGAGTCCATGTGCAGGGGTACAAGGTAATTGAGGTAGATATGCACATAAAGGTAGGAGTAAAGTGACTAGGCAACAACATAGTAGACAGTAGCAGACGTGTATATGGTGAGTGTGAAAGTGTGTGTGTGGCGTCAGTATGCATGTGTGGGCATATTATGTGTGGGCATATGTAGTGTGTGTATTTGTGTGTTGGGGTGTCAGTGTAAGTATGTTTGAGTGTGCGGGTAGAGTCCAGTGTGAGGACATAGAGTCAGGGCAAGAGAGTTAGTGCAAAAATGGGTCAATGCAGGTCCGGGTAGCCATTTGATTAGCTATTTAGCGGTCTTGTTTAGCAGTCTTATGGCTTGGGGGTAAAAATGGGTCAATGCAGGTAGTCCGGGTAGCCATTTGATTAGCTATTTAGCGGTCTTGTTTAGCAGTCTTATGGCTTGGGGGTAGAAGCTGTTCAGGGTCCTGTTGGTTCCAGACTTGGTGCAGTGGTACTGCTTGCCGTGCAGTAGCAGAGAGAACAGTCTATGGCTTGGGTGGCTGGAGTGTTTGACAATTTTTAGGGCCTTCCTCTGACACCGCCTGGTATAGAGGTCCTGGATGGAAGGCCCGTACTCACCACCCTCTGTACCATCTTGTGGTCGGGTGCCTTGCAGTTGCCGTACCAAGTGGTGATGCAGTCAGTCAAGATGCTCTCAGTGGTGCAGCTGTATAACTTTTTGAGGATCTGAGGGGCCATGCCAAATCTTTTCAGACTCCTAAGGGGAAATGGCGCTGTCGTACCCCCTTCACGACTGTGTGAGTGTGTGTGGACCATGTTAATTCCTTAGTGATGTGGACACTGAGGATCTTGAAGCTCTCGACCCGCTCCACTACAACCCCATCGATGTGGATGGGAGCGTGCTCACCCCTCCATTTCCTGTAGTCCACAATCAGCTCCTTTGTCTTACAGACATTGAGGGAGAGGTTGTTGTCCTGGCACAACACTGCCTATAGGCCGCCTCATCGTCATCGGTGATCAGTTCTACCACCGTCGTTCCGTCAGCAAACTTGATGGCTACTATAGCCTTTAATACCATAGCCCATAGAAACACATTGAATAACACATTCTTGAACGGCAAAAAAGACAGTCAAAATCATAAGGAATAAGGTTTTGAAATGTCTGTCCTATATCTAGGAGATGTAAGAAAGCTCAGGAAATATTTTTGTTTTTTTGGACACATTTAACCCCTTATTTATGTTGGCACAAAACTTGGCGTTTTTCCTATTTTGTTGCATTACAACCTGTAATTTAAATTGATTTTTATTTGGATTGGTGAAGTGAAATGAAAAAAATAACTTGTTAAAAAAAATTCTAAAGAATAAATAACGGAAAGGTGGTGCATGCATATGCATTCACCCCCTTTGCTATGAAGCCCCTAAATAAGATATGGTGCAACCAATTACCTTCAGAAGTCACATAATTAGTTAAATAAAGTCCACCTGTGTGCAATCTAAGTGTCACATGATCTCAGTATATATACACCTGTTCTGAAAGGCCCCAGAGTCTGCAACACCATTAAGCAAGGGGCACCACCAAGCAAGCGGCACCATGAAGACCAAGGAGCTCTCCAAACAGGTCAGGGACAAAGTTGTGGAGAAGTACAGATCAGGGTTGGGTTATAAAAAAATATCAGAGACTTTGAACATCCCACAGAGCACCATTAAATCCATTATTAAAAAATGGAAAGAATATGGCACCACAACAAACCTGCCAAGAGAGGGCCGCCCACCAAAACACACGGACCAGGCAAGGAGGGCATTAATCAGAGAGGCAACAAAGAGACCAAAGATAACCCTGAAGGAGCTGCAAAGCTCCACAGCGGAGATTGGAGTATCTGTCCATAGGACCACTTTAAGCCGTACACTCCACAGAGCTGGGCTTTACGGAAGAGTGGCCAGAAAAAAGCCATTGCTTAAAGAAAAAAATAAGCAAACACGTTTGGTGTTCGCCAAAAGGCATGTGGGAGACTCCCCAAATATATGGAAGAAGGTGCTCTGGTCAGATGAGACTAAAATTGAGCTTTTTGGCCATCAAGGAAAATGTCTGGCACAAACCCAACACCTCTCATCACCCCGAGAACACCATGCTGTGGGGATGTTTTTCATCGGCAGGGACTGGGAAACTGGTCAGAATTGAAGGAATGATGGATGGCGCTAAATACAGGAAAATTCTTCAGGGAAACCTGTTTCAGTCTTCCAGAGATTTGAGACTGGGACGGAGGTTCACCTTCCAGCAGCACAATGACCCTAAGCATACTGCTAAATCAACACTCGAGTGGTTTAAGGGGAAACATTGAAATGGCTTGGAATGGCCTAGTCAAAGCCCAGACCTCAATCCAATTGAGAATCTGTGGTATGACTTAAAGATTGCTGTACACCAGCGGAACCCATCCAACTTGAAGGAGCTGGAGCAGTTTTGCCTTGAAAAATGGGCAAAAATCCCAGTGGCTAGATGTGCCAAGCTTATAGAGACATACCCCAAGAGACTTGCAGCTGTAATTGCTGCAAAAGGTGGCTCTACAAAGTATTGACTTTGGGGGGGTAAATAGTTATGCACGCTCAAGTTTTCTGTTTTTCTGTCTTATTTCTTGTTTGTTTCACCAAAGCAATATTTTGCATCTTCAAATTGGTAGGCATGTTGTGTAAATCAAATGATACAAACCCTCAAAAAATCCATTTTAATTCCAGGTTGTAAGGCAACAAAATAGGAAAAATGCCAAGGGGGGTGAATACTTTCGCAAGCTACTGTACTTCCATACTTCAATTAGTTTGTATGGGTTACCTTGTGGGGGTCATAGAGCAAAACAGAGAACACCATCATGTTCGTGAGAGTGTCTCCTTTCCACAGAGTGGACGCTACAGACGTTTTTGTGAAAAGTCCGATTTTCAGGATGTCTCATGGTCTGACAAATACTGCTGTAGCGGATGCAGTCGATTGGAGTGCTGCCCATGCAAAATACGTGATATCTCTAGCTTAAATTGACAGATTTTGATGGGATTTTTGTTGTTATTTACCTTATACTCTTAAGGATTAAAACTCCACTACACTAGACCTCTTCTCCTTTGTCTCTCCCCCCAGTGGTGTGTGTAGGCAGCTGGGCATGGCACTCATTAATCCCATGTTGTGTTCAAACAAGGCTCCCCTTTAACACTGCTAATTAATCTGTCTCTCTCCTCTCTCCCCTGCTCAAGACGCCCCCCCCTTGCCCCCTCACCAGCTTGATCCCCCCATGACCAGCTCCCCCAAGCCCTCATGTGACACCTCCCACCCCATCAACCCCCCCCCCGAACCCACCCACTCACACAAACTAGCTCCCTAGCTCCCGACTCTTTTTGTTTTGTACCCCGTCTTTGTGGTTTTATTATCTACAGTTCAGTTCCCAGCAGGCTTGGGTCTGCCCCTCCATTGAAACAGTGATGGACAGGAGGGCTGTTTAAACCACATCTCACTACATTGACACTGAACCAAAAATATGACGCTGCTGCCTGGCTTCTTCATTGAATCAATGACATCATAGTAAAGTGGGGGGGGGTCAAATACTTTAATTTGTGTGTAGGGGTGGTAACATTATCACTCTCCTTCCTATGTGTATTGGATTCCTATGTGTTGGAGAGAGAGAGAAAGAGAGAGAGAGAAAAAAGAGCGAGAGAGACAGAGGATCGATTTCTGTCATTTAACAAAGGACCAGTGTTTCCCAAATGGAAGGGGGGAAATATGAAAGGCGTTAGGTGGGTTATAGGGCAAACACTGCATTTTAGACCACCACTTATAGCAGGAAGTCAACAACAGAGGGGCTTCTGAAGAGAGGAAGGACTGTCATCTGAAGAGTGTTGCCAGCATCTATGCGGGTGTGAAATCTAAACCTCTCACTCATTCTGTGACTTCCTCTTCCTAGGAACGTGTTAGTCAACAGTATCATCTACACACAATCATTAACACGTTGCCATCAACACATTATCATCAACACCACCATGTTTCTGTCTGTTGTTTCCAGAAGGTTGAGGCCTGAGAGAATGCTCTATAGTCTTCTGTATATTAATTAGAGGTCAGGTAAGTTACAGCTGTAACTTGTACGTATACTGGATGATCCATAAGTACATATGTTTTGAAGGCCTTCGTAAAGTTTCAATACTGATATTGAGTCACCCATCAATAAAGATGAGTTTTGTCTCTTACTGTTGCGCAAGTTTGTGTAGAATGATGCCTTTTTAGAGAAACCTATCTATAGCGCTCTTCATTCATTTATCCTCCCAACTATCTACTGTATCTATCTATCTACATTTTAGTCATTTAGCAGACGCTCTTATCCATAGTGACATACAGGAGCTATTAGGGTTAAGTGCCTTGCTCAAGGGCACATCCATCTATCTATCTATCTACAGTGCCGTCAGAAAGTATTCACACCCCTTGACTTTTTCCAAATTTTGCTGTGTTACAAAGCGGGATTAAAAATGCATTTGTCTTTTTTTGTCAACGATCTACACAAAATTCTCTGTAATGTCAAAGTGGACTCACAAATACATTTTCATTAGATAAGTATTCAACCCTCTGAGTCAATACATGTTAGAATCACATTTGGCAGTGATTACAGCTGTGGGTATTTCTGGGTAAGTCTCTGAGAGCTTTGCAAGCCTGGATTGTACAACATTTGCCCATTATTCTTTTTAACATTCTTCAAGCTCCGTCAAGTTGGCTGTTGATCATTCCTAAACAGCCATTTTCAAGTCTTGCCACAGATTTTCAAGACGATTTCAGTCAAAACTTGGTAAGGAACTGTATAATTGGCCTTTAGGTTATTGTCCTGCTGAAAAGTGGATTTGTCTCCCAGTGTCTGTTGGAAAGCAGACTGAACCAGGTTTTCCTCTATGACTTTGCCTGTGCTTAGCTCTTTTCCGTTTATTTTTATCCAAAAAACTCCCTAGTCCTTGCCGATGACAAGCATACCCAGAACATGTTGCAGCCACCACCATGCTTGAAAATATGAAGAGTGGTACTCAGTGATGTTGGTATTCAGGACAAACGCTACAATAACAGTTACAGTAGCTAGCCAGCTAGCTACCCAACTTTAGCTAAATAAAACTATTTGGCTAGCTAGCTGGCAGGGGGACACTATTTGGCATGACAGGCCCTAAGTGAGATTTGGATGGGTGCCCCCTACCTCACGGAAAAAACACTTTAGTCGCCCCCCTCCTGACAGCAGATAGAAAGCTAATTACCTGCATTTCTACACATTTTGCCAAAAAATTCATTTCTTAGCCACATTTTTTACAGTACTACTTGACATTTTAGTCAGTGAGCAGACACTCTTATCCAGAGCAACTTACATTTTTGAGTGCATAAATGTTCATACTGGTCCCCCGTGGAAATGAAACCCACAACCCTGACATTACAAGTGCCATGCTCTACCAACTGAGCTACACAGGACACCAATAAGGTGCCTTATTGCAAACTTTAGTGCCTTATTGCAAACAGATGCGTGTTTTGGAATATTTTTATTCTCTACAAGCTTCCTTCTTTTCACTCTGTCATTTAGGTTAGTATTGTGGAGTAACTACAATGTTGTCGATCCATCCTCAGCCATTTAAATCTGTAACTATTTTAAGATACCCATTGGCTTCATGGTGAAATCTATGAGTGGTTTTCTTCCTCTCCGGCAACTGAGTTAGGAAGGACGCCTGTATCTTTGTAGTGACTGGGTGTATTGATACACCATCCAAAGTGTAATTAATAACTTCACCATGCTCAAAGGGATATTCAATGTCTGCTTTTTTTTTATTTTTACCCATCTACCAATAGGTTCCCTTCTTTGCAAGGCATTGGAAAACCTCCCTGGTCTTTGTCGTTCAATCTGTTCTTGAAATTCACTGCTCGACTGAGGGATCTTACAGATAATTGTATGCGTGGGATACAGAGATGGGGTAGTCATTCAAAAATCATGTTAAACACCATTATTGCAAACAGAGTAAGTCAATGCAACTTATTATCTGACCATAACAAAAGTGGTTGAATAATTATTGACTGAAGACATTTAAACTTTCAATTTTTTAAATTACTTTGTAAAAATATCTATCTATCTATCTATCTATCTATCTATCTATCTATCTATCTATCTATCTATCTATCTATCTATCTATCTATCTATCTATCTATCTATCTATCTATCTATCTATCTATCTATCTATCTATCTATCTATCTATCTATCTATCTATCTATCTATCTATCTATCTATCTATCTATCTATCTATCTATCTATCTATCTATCTATCTATCTATCTATCTATCTATCTATCTATCTATGTCACGCCCTGGCTCTGGGGACTATGTTATGTTGAGCCAGGGTGTGTAAGTCTATGTTTTGTATATCTATGTTGGCCTGAGTGACTCCCAATCAGAGGCAACGAGTGTCAGCTGGTTGTCTCTGATTGGGAGCCATATTTAACTATCGGTCTTTTCACTTTGTGTTGTGGTTTCTTGTTCATTTCGGTTTGTGTTAAACCGTAGACGTCACGTTATCGTTTATTGTTTTGATCGTGTGATCAGTAAAATAAAAGGATATGTTCACCTTCAACGCTGCGCCTTGGTCCTCTCTCACCGACGATCGTGACAGAAGAAACCACCAAAAATGGACCAAGCAGCGTGAAGAGGAGAGAGGAAGGACCTGGGATCAGGGGAGTAGGAGTTTCGGCTGGGCCACGCTAAGTGAAGAGGAGAGAGGCTGGTCTATGAAGCAATGGATCGAGAGTCTGGCGAGAGCTAGGGAGGCCTGGTCCACGGGGAGGAGAGAACCCCAGAAATTTTTTAGGGGGGGGCTCACGACGTGGACGACGGGGCAGCCGGAGGCCGCGATGGAGCGGTCCAGCGGGTGTGCAGAGGAGGCCGCCAGGTTAAGGGGGCCACTGGTCACAGAGGAGAGGGAAAGTGTGGAGGCACGGCGAGAGGTACTGGGGTGTATTACCAGTCCGGTCCGGCCCGTTCCTGATCCCTGCATAGGGCCAGTGGCGTGTGTCCCCAGTACGGTTCGGCCTTTTCCTGCCTCTCGCACCGAGCCTGTGGTGCGCGTCGCCAGCCCAGTCCGGCCCATCCAAGCTTCCCGCACCAAGCCAGTGGTGTGCGTCGTCAGTCCGGCACGGCCCGTTCCTGCTCTCCGCACCAAGTCTGTGGTGCGCGTCGCCAGCCCAGTCCGGCCCATCCAAGCTTCCCGCACCAAGCCAGTGGTGTGCGTCGTCAGTCCGGCACGGCCCGTGCCTGCTCTCCGCACCAAGTCTATGGTGCGTTTCGTCAGCCCTGTCCGGCCCGTTCCTGCTCTCCGCACCAAGTCTGTGGTGCGCGTCGCCAGCCCAGTCCGGCCCATCCAAGCTCCCCGCACCAGGTCAGTGGTGCGCGTCGTCAGCCCGGTCCGGCTCATTCCTGCTCCCCGCACCAAGTCAGGGAGTGCGCCCGTCAGCCCGGTCCGGCCCGTTCCTCCTCCACGCATCAAGCCAGGGGTGTGCGTCGTCAGTCCAGCACAACCCGTGCCTGGATCATGTCCGGAGCCGGATCCGCCGCCGAGGCGGAGTGCCCACCCGGTCCCTCCCTGTTGTGGTTGTTTGGCGCGGCCGGAGTCCGCGCCTTTGGGGGGGGGTACTGTCACGCCCTGGCTCTGGGGACTATGTTATGTTGAGCCAGGGTGTGTAAGTCTATGTTTTGTATATCTATGTTGGCCTGAGTGACTCCCAATCAGAGGCAACGAGTGTCAGCTGGTTGTCTCTGATTGGGAGCCATATTTAACTATCGGTCTTTTCACTTTGTGTTGTGGTTTCTTGTTCATTTCGGTTTGTGTTAAACCGTAGACGTCACGTTATCGTTTATTGTTTTGATCGTGTGATCAGTAAAATAAAAGGATATGTTCACCTTCAACGCTGCGCCTTGGTCCTCTCTCACCGACGATCGTGACTATCTATCTATCTATCTATCTATCTATCTATCTATCTATCTATCTATCTATCTATCTATCTATCTATCTATCTATCTATCTATCTATCTATCTATCTATCTATCTATCTATCTATCTATCTATCTATCTATCTATCTATCTATCTATCTATCTATCTATTCATTCAGATCCTAACACAGGTAGTCAAGTCCACCACATACTGTATACCTTAGCTTTTGACCATGGACTGAGAATACAAACGTCTGGGTTTTACTGTGGTGGTGACATGTGTGTTATGAAGAATCATTGTGGAGAGAACCTTTTGTGATCCCGCCGCAGTCCACAAATGAGTCCTTGGGATGAGGTGCGGGAAAAAGATATTTCACAAAGGATGCCGAAGAGACGTTGAAGCGAGGCGACACAAGTCAAGGGCTACTTTCCAAATGGCACCCTATTCCCTATGTAGTGCACTACTTTTGACCAGGCCCCATAGGGCTCTGGTCAAAAGTAGTGCACTATGTAGGGAATAGAGTACCATTTGGGACGCAAGCAAGGATAAGCCTGGGAATAGAGAATTGCACTAGAGGTATCAGCTGCGAAACAGCGTCTGAAAGGGGAGGCACAGTGGCGCTAAGCTGACAGGGGAGGATGACAGATCATCTCAGAGCCTGAGCTCTCCTGCGAATTATGGAGTCAGTCTGACTCTGCTACCGTATGTGTGGACGGGGTGTGTGTGTGTGTGGGTGGGGGTGGGGGTGGGGGGTTGTTAGTGTGTGTGTGTGTGTATGCGTCTGTGCGTGTATGTGTGGACACTAGAGTAGAGGTATAGGGCTACCAGGACAGCTATAGTTTATTATTGAAGGCCAGGGCATAAAACAAAGGTGAGTAAAGCTCTCTGGACAATATAGGAAGTCTGTGTGTCTTGGTTCTAAATGATATCTATATTTCAAGACTGAGGTAAGACTTACAGCTATGAAGGCCATAGAATAGGAACCGGAGACACACTGATGAATAATAAACTTGAAAAAGTAATACCAAAAGTCAAACACGCTGTCATACACTACTAAAAAAGACATTTGTCCTGTATTTCATTATTGGCGTATAATAGTGTGAAACTGTATGAAACTTTTCTATTAATTTCTCAGCTAACAAGGCCCAACAAGACTGTCATTCGCTCCACTTTCGTGCCAATGAAATGAGAAGTCAGTGGGATTTTGGAGTGGAGCTTCATTCACTGCAAGACACTAAGGATTTGTGTGGAGAAAGAACTAGTTGGTGCCTAAGGGCTCCAAGACTGTGGAGGTGGAGGGTTACCTTTTTCACCATGTGAGTGGTGCACAACAACCTGATGAAATATGAATCAATGCTCACGCACCTTCAATGTGTTGGGCTCTTTGAAAATAGATCCTGAACCGGGATTATTTATGAACCTGTCAGTGTCAACCTGGTAAGATTGTATGAGTAGGCTACTCAAATATGTCAAACCATCCAATGACACCTGACTACTACTATTCAACTGGTTGCCATGGGAGACAGCTCTTGTTTGTGGGTTTACCACGACCATTGTGCCCAGTGTTTCTGAGTATGCCAAACTCTCTCTCAGCCTACTTGCATAATGAGTCTACACGATGAAAACAATTACAGTGAAACTAATTAAAAACAACTCGGGGTAGTGATATTTCATTTTCAGCAGTAGTCTTTTTTACTCCAAAGTATTCACACCCTCTGTCTGTTATTGATGATTCACCACATTCGGGCAATTTTCCCACCATTCCCCTCCTCCATTATTCATCCCCCTCTTTTTAATCTCCTGTGAGCTGACTCAGAACTCCTTTTCCATTTGGAGACTGTTCCTCTTCTATGCACATGTCCATAGCATTGATTAAGTGGGCCTTGTAGGGCTGCGGATTACATTGGGGTCTATTTGAAATGACATCTCAGAGTGTTTTTCCATTATGGAGCAGGAGGAAGGGGAATTTAGATAAACTTAGCCTTGCACTTTCTGCTGAGTTTCGCCTCGTTTGCCTCGTTCACTTGTGGCTCCGGCTCCGACTAGAGTTTTTCTTGGTCATGTCACATTGGTAATATTGGTTGAAAAGATATCAGACTGAAGTGATTGAAAACATTGTTTATACGACTTTTTGTAGTCCTGGAAAAAAATGTCTTTACCTGGTTGTAATTTGGTTATCTGACAAGGGAGGTACAGTTCAACCAGAAAATTGTGTCTTTATGACATCCCATGTCATATTATGCCCGCTGGGCAAGACGCAAGCAGAAAATGAAGAAATGACAGATGGCCTGAATAGATAACATCACTCTGAACATCAACTTCTCATGCCTTATTTAATCACCAGTGTTGTCTCTGGCTTCTGATTGTCTGTTGTTGACACATCCCACATCACAGAAGTGGGATTCTGTCTCCTTATCAATACAGTTTGAGGCAGAAAAACAGGGATCAATTTCTGCAGGTCAAATGCTCTCTATATGTTTCATAATGGGGTCAGAGTGAGCAGGTTTTTCTTCTCCTGTATCTGTATGTATGAGTCAAGTGCCTTAAGAAAGGCTCACTTATGTATGAGTGCATTACTGGGACATGTCCTGATGAGTAAGTCAGCGCGTTAATGAATTACATGTCTCAGACCTGAACCATAGCTTTTTTAAAGGCACACTCCATAATTGGACAAAGGCATTGTTTACCAACAATGGAGTAAACCAACCTTATATTTTGGGCTATGATAGGTTGACAGTTTAACTAAGCTCATGGGGTTTTTCTAAGTGATTTTGAAATATTGCATTTTTTGGGGGGTTGATTTGATTTATTTGACCATTTTAAACACATTACAACCACAGATGTGGATGCAGTACAATGCCATTAAAATCATCGAGGGTGACACAAAAAAGTTTTAAAACCTATTTCCATTGTAGTCCTCATGAAAAGATATAAAAACAAATATACACAAGATTATAACATGAAAACAAAATACATCTCAAATACATCTCATCAATAGGGAGGAAACAGACAAAGGAATAACATAGATTACCAAGTAGCATTCATTGAAACAACTATACTTTATTTAAGCCTGTGCAGTTTTAAAGCATTTTGCCCATAAACCATTTCGTAAGATTTATCTTAAAACTCCCTAGCTTAGGGATGGATTTTACACCATTCAATTCCTCTGCACCAGTGTTAAGGAAAGAGATTTAAAAAAAATCCATTCTGATATTGGCAGAACTGGCTCTGGTGTGATGGTTATGAGAGTCTCTAATGAAATTAAAATAACCAGACAGGTAACTGGGGGCAATGTCATGTATAACTTTAAAAACCATCAACAGTTTGATCTGCACCACCCGGAGATCAACTGGAAGCCAGTTCAGTTCTCTGAAATGATTAGAACCAATGTGTGTCCTAGGGCTGAGCTTGAGTATAATTCTTATTCATTAGTTTGTTTTGGGCTGTTTGTCCTTCAGATTTTTTGTTATGCCACTAAACCATGAGATACAAGCATAGTCATAGAGGCACTGTATCTGAGATGTTGCCAGGGTCCTCTCTGTATGCAGGAACTCAGCTACCCTTGCCAGGAACTTTGTCACGGAGTGAACCTTCCCAATTACCTTCAGAGCCATGAGTTCACTTGTCATGTGTTGGTCCAGTTCACATCCCAATTATATAACAGAGCATTTTACCTTCACCGCTACACAATTACACTTGACTGAGAAAAATTCCAGTCTGATATTGGCAGAACTGGCTCTGGTGTGATGGCTATGAGAGTCTCTAATTAAATTAAAATAACCAGACAGGTAACTGGGGGCAATGTCATGTATAACTTTAAAAATCATCAACAGTTTGATCTGCACCACCCGGAGATCAACTGGAAGCCAGTTCAGTTCCCTGAAATTATTAGAACCAATGTGTGTCCTAGGGCTGAGCTTGAGTATAATTCTTATTCATTAGTTTGTTTTGGGCTGTTTGTCCTTCAGATTTTTTGTTATGCCACTAAACCATGAGATACAAGCATAGTCATAGAGGCACTGTATCTGAGATGTTGCCAGGGTCCTCTCTGTATGCAGGAACTCAGCTACCCTTGCCAGGAACTTTGTCACGAAGTGAACCTTCCCAATGACCTTCAGAGCCATGAGTTCACTTGTCATGTGTTGGTCCAGTTCACATCCCAATTATATAACAGAGCATTTTTCCTTCACCGCTACACAATTACACTTGACCGAGAAGTTGGAAGAGTTTCTCTTGCCCAAATGCAGAGACAGTTTGTTGTCGGATAACCACTGCTTAGGGTCTTTTCAACAGTCTCCTTATTCTTATGTGAAACCAAGAGAGCAGAATCATGTAATTTATATAGAGTAAAAAAAGCAAAGGTCCCAAAGTGCTCCCCTGGGGGACACCACAGTTTAACTCCTTAGCATCAAACAGTGTCCTGCCCACATCCACCCTTTGTACCCTATCATTAGGTAAGACTTTACCCATAATAAGGAGTTGGAGTTTGTAAAACAAAATATCATGGTTCACAGTATCAAATGCTTTTTTAGGTCAAGCATCACCATACCACAGAAGTTGCCCTCAGTCAAGTATAGTAAACAAGTGTCGGTAGAATAGGATTGCCTAAAACAGGACTGAAGGTCATAAAAAGTGTTATGGTCATCAATGTACTGTACTTTAGGATTTGTTCATGTAGTGCTCTTTCTAAAACCTTTGACAACATACTCAATATTGACACTGGTTTGTAGTTCCCTTGTTCAACTTTGCTTCCTTTCTTGTATAAAGGAACAACTCTTGCATGTTTCAACTCTTGTGGTACCTTTCCATGTTGAATGGAAAGGTTGATGATGTGTGTTACATAAGGTCCAATACAATCAGCAGCATCACTCAGGAATCTAGCTGGGATGTTATCCAGTACTGTGGCTTTCTGTTTGTCATGATCTTTAAGCATCTTTGCAGCATCTGAAATTGAAACCTGGGAAAATGCTAACTGTCCTTCATAGATGCCCTTGGCGGATTAATAGGTTTGAATATAATGGTCATTCATTTAAATGATCAAAAACATCTGTAAATATCACCTACTGCCCTTTAAGGGATGTTGATGCTGAGTATCTCTGATTGTTTACTTCCCAAAACCTTCCCTTCTCGTTCCCATACAGGGGACAGGGGTGGGATTAGGTCATCAGTGAAGAAAACAGACATTTGAAAGGGTTGATGAGTTACTCAAACTGGCATGAGGACATTGGTTATATTCTCTTGCACTGAAACCTGCTGGCTATTTGCTTAATCACATTATTGTCTGAATGCCAGATGTTCGCTGAATAATGGAGTGGAGGCGCCATCTAGTGCTTAATACACTCATTACAAATCAAACTATTGTACTATGTTGTTGTGTCAATAGACTGTATAAAATAATGTTCCATAATTACAGCATAAATCTGAGAAAGAGTTTCAGAGGGATTATTTTTTTCTTCAATTTTCAATGAAACACAACCATGTGGTATGACTTAGGTTATAAATGATTTGTTGTCTGTGAGGCTGGGGTTGATTTGTCAATAGTGGAATGCTCAACTGTTCATGTCATATGAAGGATAGCACCCTTTGCCGGAAAACTTTCCAAACTCCTTAGACCAGAGAAAAGAGTGACCCCTACTGGCATTCCAACAACAACTCCCATCCATGTTTTGACAAGACTCAGCCCTGCTTAGCTTCAGAGGCAAGTCAGCAGAGGGATGCAGGGTGGTAAGGGTGCCTAGGTCTTTCAATGATGATACCAATACATTAGGAGGTTATCAATACAGTATTAAAAGGTAAGTTCAGGATTTTACAACTTGATGTTAGATGGATGTCAAATAGTTAATCACCCTGAAAATAGTCCATGAAATTGTAATAAATAGCCACTACACAATTCAGCTAACTTTAGCCACCACTAGCTAACAATCATTGGAAGTGCATATTAAAAGTCCAAAGTAGTAGTAGGCCTACATCAGGGTGCCTACTGGCAGCCAGAGTGCGTTGTCTATAAAACCCAGGTTGGTGATTTACTGCCACCTGCATATGCGTGCGGAGTATGATTAATTGGCTGATTCCTCCTGATGACCTGGATGGAATTCTGTGATTCTTCCTTGACTCATAAAAAGTCCCACCCAATTGACTACTTCAAAATGGTGGAAGTCCTCAATGGCATTGCCCATGCTAAAATAGGCTTTGTGGCATGAGAGCCATCTATCCAATGTTTATCCCAAGTCTGCTACCTTTCCCATTAACTATTTTTTGTTTTTGCTTTCCCACTAACTCTCCATGGGAAGGTAGGGTTAGGGGAAAATAATAAAGGAAAATATGGTTAATAAAACATCTCCATGGGAACACTTGGAAGTCATAACACACATGAAAAATAACTCGGAGGTTCACTGGACCATGTAAACCACAAAATAATAAACACTACAAAGAGTGGGAGCAATATAGATAGGAAAAAACTAAATATACAATGTTTTATGATCCCCAAATACATTTTGTAAGCTAATCCTACCTATACCATCCATTTGGTTGTAGATGACTAGCGGGTGAATGCAATTATCTTACAGCTAGTTTTTCATTGTAGCTTTTGGTATTTTCTTGGTAACACCTGCCCCAAATAGATGGTGTGGAGATGTCCAGTAGATGTTCAACAAACTTACAACAACATTTAACTTTTTTATTTTGTTTTATGTATTCTTTATTTACCAGAGTTACATCTATTTTTCAAGTGAGCCCTTGAACCCTTTTGAAATGGAAGATTTGTTAATGTATGGTAATAAACATCCTAAACATAAAACCGTTTTTCAATTATCTTCACTGTTGGAAGGTAATCACTCAAATCCTCTCACTAAGAGTTGATCAATTATTTCCTCAGACTGTCCATTAGTCTCCTGATTATGCTTTTATCAAACTGTGTTCATAACAAGAATTGATTTGACTGAAGCTGGAGGTCTGCCCACTGTTTAACTGCTGGAGATTAGATGAAGTCAATCAGATGTGAAAATGTACATTACAGTTTTTCTCCATTGGTTTGGCTCATTTCTTGAAACAGAAATTACATTCTCAAAACTCTAAGATCATTTGGCAAAACAGTCTTACAGTTCAGCACAACACTATAGCTCACTTGCAAAAGCTCATATCTCTCCTAAAACTGTTCACTCATGCTTCAAAACTAAATTCCTTTCCCATATAAGGAGTCAGTGCCACGAAAATGGCAAAGATCCTTCTCAATTGCTTTTGGCTCATTTCTTGAAACAGACCGGACGTTCTCAACACTCTTGGTGCTTTAGCCAAAATAACGTGGATGGTTCGGCACAACACCATGGTTCACCTGCAAAAGCTCATACCTCTCCCAAAACAGTTCACGTATGTGTCAAAACTAAATTTCCTTCTCATTTAAACAGTCAGTGCCCCCAAAATGCTTCGTCCCTTTGGCATTGTGTAAGCACTGCAAGTCAAAATGTTTAGATGTTTTGTCACTATGGCAGAGGACCATTGAAATATCCCCTCCTGTCCACCTTTCAGTCTTAGCCCAGTCCTTCATTGACAATGGTTACTGTACTGTTTTTTGTCTAGCTAACAGAATACAATTGTGTATAAAACTGAAAAAAAATAAATAGGATTTTAGGGTAAGAGTAGCCTCCAAGGTTTGACATCACACATTGCACTCATACTGCCAAGGAAATTGTAACCATTATCATTCACACACATAAAGTAACTTCCATACATCAGAGTAAAAGAAAATGTATACAGCATAATATACTGTAATATAAACACACAAACAAAAAACAATGAAAATTATATGCAGCCTACAGTGCTGTAAATAAAGCTGGAGTTTCACAACTAACAGTTCTTCACTGGTCGCTGTCCTCACCCTCCTGGCCATCCACACGCTGCTGTCTGTCTGGCCACAGATTCTCGTCCACATCACAGCGTATATTCTCCCTTGCGATGCAACGAGGAAGAAACGGGCGTGCATGTCGCAACCATCCCCTACACTGATCTCCTGTAATATCCTCACACGCAGCGTCCATTGCATGGAGCAGGGACCTCTGATCTTGAGCCCGATGCTCATACACTCTCCACCTCCAAGCGGAGAAATACTCCTCAATAGGATTGAGGAAGGAGAGTAAGGTGGTAGGAACACCATGACCATCCTTGGATGAGTAGTGAACCAGGCCCTGAAGAGCGGGCCACGGTGGAAATTCACATTGTCCCATACAATGACATATTGTGGTAGGTGAGGCCCCTACGAGACCGCTCTCATTTTCAGGGATCAAATCAACATGAAGGCGGTCCAAGAAGATGAGGAGCTTCTGTGTATTGTATGGGCCAAGACTGGGGATGTGGGAGTGGCCACACCATTCTCCGATATGGCAGCACACATAGTTATATTGCCCCTCGCTGGCCTGGGACATCCACCATGGCCCGGTGGCCACAATATTACGGCCACGTCTTCGGCCCTTGGCCAGGTTGGAAGCCAGCTTCATCCACAAACACGAGGATGTGATGGGTCTCGTTTCCTTCCAATGCCATTATTCTCTACAATAGCGTAAAAAAGAAAACATCAAATCAGTCATACAGAAGAGTCATACACTACAGTTACAGACAATTACATAGGAATGTTCTATGTTCTCCACAAGTTCAATATACTACTGGCCACTACTCCAGTGGTTCCAAACCTAAGGGCATATGTACCCCTATGCAGAGGTACTACAGGGGTATTTGACAGAAAGGGGAGGGGGAAATCATCAATGACTAGACTTACTGAAATGTTACAGTAAAACCCACAGTATTAGATAGATTTACATGGGAGGCACTAATTGCAGCTCTTTGACCCCTTTTCTTATTGTATGTTATATTCTTCAAAATAAGGATTATAATGATAATTGCATCATACAGTAAGCTGCAGTTTTTAGGCGAAATGTTGAAGTCAGATAAATCAAATACTTCCATACCTGGATTACCTGGATACACAAATCAGGTAAAGTGGGTACTGAAGCCAAAAAGTTTGGGAACCACTGCTTAATTGTAAAAATGTTATAATGATGGACAACCAGTAACTGACTTACATGTACATACTGGTACGCAGCTCTTTCACTCTATCAGAGTTCCTCTCAAATGGTACCCTGTAAATTTGCTTCATTGTCATCTGATGCTTCTTCAATATCCGGTCTATTGTGGAGATGCTTATAGAGTTGACATTTTGGAATATGGCATTGTCTTGTAGGATTGCAGCGTGGATCTGTCTCAATGTGATGGCATTATTTGCCATCACCATGTTACAGATCTCTTGTTCTTGTTGTTCATTGAGAAGTTTTCCTCTGCCACTGTTATGATTTAACTGGATAGAACCCAAATGCAGACAAGTACACCAAGCCAGAGAAGTTTTAACAGGTTTATTTACAATGTTCAAAGTCCAGGTTTCCAAATATAGGGGAAGAGCAAGTCCAGGTACAGGGAGGGTAACAGATCCAGATCAGGGCAGGTGTGGTACCGTAATGTCCTAGTGTCCGTGGTGAGTCCAAAGAGAGGTCCGGTAATGGAGAGCAGGATGGTGGTGGCAGGAGTGAAGCGGAGGCAGGAGTCAGGTTCCAAATATATGGTCGTCTTGACTATGATCTGACGATGAGTGGTAAGTTTGACCGGGTCTTAAAGGCTGAGGTGATTATGGTGAATGAGCTGCAGCTGGAACCCTGACTCCCGCACACCAGACTTCACTCCTGCAATCAAGGACAGACAGAGGGGAGGGAGAGAGCTACCTAGCAGTAGTAGGCCTAACAGCCACCTGTGCAAGGTTGTCGTCCAATCCTAGATATAGAAGTCAAAGGACAACACTCCATTCGTAATGTATACCTTATGTATTCCTTACAGAATGAGTTACCTATGTAATTGTATTGTTGTTTTACTTACAGTAACTTTACCACAATTCTAATGCATCACTGCACAGTGACTGGAATACTACTGTAAACTGTATCATCAATACTGTAGAAAATAAACTATTCCATAGTTTATTTTCTCCAATGTTTTTCTTGTCATTTTTAGTATCATAACATCCCATTGAGGTAAGATATTACTGTAGGCCTATCACACACACACACTAAATGAATAGGTAAATATGTAAATAAATATATTTCTTGCTCTATGCACAGTGTCCTGTCCTATACAACATATAATTCCATCATTGACTGACTACATACCTGTTTTCCCTGCGAAAGGTTTGGATGATGGAGGAGACTGTTGAGCGAGGCACATTAGGCTGCACTCGGCGACCTGCCTCCGCCATTGTGAGGCCATGGTTGATGACATGGTCTATAATTGTGGCCGATTTCATCCGGGACAGCATGGTGTCTTCGTGCTCCTCGGCCTCTTCCCCCTATTCCACCACCACGCACCCTTACTCCCTCCTCCTCCTCTTCTTCTTCTTCCTCTTCCTCGAGCAGGCAGTTGCCCTTGTTCATTTACTTGGCCAGGTGCCTCCGTGTTCAGAAATTGTACTGGTCCTGCATGGTCAAGCTCTTTACATACATGTTTGGCAGCATTCACAGTCATGGACAGCACCTGTCAGGTAACTAAACATACTGTTTGATTGGTCATCTGAGATGTGTGAAACTCCTCCTTCGTTAGTCAAGTTCTAGTTTCACCTGACTGTCAATTGCTGTAATAAATTTATCAAATGTTCCAAAGGGATTCATATATGGTATTCATGGTATTATGTTCTTGACTAATTTTGACAATTGAACAGACTATTGTGCATGTGATGACTTATACAATGAAATGACGCTGACACGTTTTGGAGCGAACAACCATTAGACTGAGAATCAACAATCAGTTTAGATCAACAAGATCTATTCACTTGGAAATTGTGCTAAATGTAGGCTACCTGTACTTAATCATTTGCAAAGATGTACTGAGACATTGAGACATGTACTTAGACATTTGCAATTTGATGAAATGAATGAGAAATTCAATTCTGTTGTGAACAATTGCCAAGTGGTTTGGAGGTTTGTCCATGTAGTTTTGAGAATGTAATTTCTGTTTCAAGAAATGAGCCAAACCAATGGAGAAAAACTGTAATATACCAAAGGGTCCTCTCTTTCATACAATTGTTTAAAACTGGTGTGTGTGCAATCACAGGATACAGTATATACAGTGGGGAGAACAAGAATTTGATACACTGCCGATTTTGCAGGTTTTCCTACTTACAAAGCATGTAGAGGTCTGTCATTTTTATCATAGGTACACTTCAACTGTGAGAGACGGAATCTAAAACAAAAATCCAGAAAATCACATTGTATGATTTTTAAGTAATTAATTTGCATTTTATTGCATGACATAAGTATTTGATCACCTACCAACCAGTAAGAATTCCGGCTCTCACAGACCTGTTAGTTTTTCTTTAAGAAGCCTCCTATTCTCCACTCATTACCTGTATTAACTGCACCTGTTTGAACTCGTTACCTGTATAAAAGACACCTGTCCACACACTCAATCAAACAGACTCCAACCTCTCCACAATGGCCAAGACCAGAGAGCTGTGTAAGGACATCAGGGATAAAATTGTAGACCTGCACAAGGCTGGGATGGGCTACAGGACAATAGGCAAGCAGCTTGGTGAGAAGGCAACAACTGTTGGCGCAATTATTAGAAAATGGAAGAAGTTCAAGATGACGGTCAATCACCCTCGGCCTGGGGCTCCATGCAAGATCTCACCTCGTGGGGCATCAATGATCATGAGGAAGGTGAGGGATCAGCCCAGAACTACACGGCAGGACCTGGTCAATGACCTGAAGAGAGCTGGGACCACAGTCTTAAAGAAAACCATTAGTAACACACTACGCCGTCATGGATTAAAATCCTGCAGCGCACGCAAGGTCCCCCTGCTCAAGCCAGCGCACGTCCAGGCCCGTCTGAAGTTTGCCAATGACCATCTGGATGATCCAGAGGAGGAATGGGAGAAGGTAATGTGGTCTGATGAGACAAAAATAGAGCTTTTTGGTCTGAACTCCACTCGCCGTGTTTGGAGGAAGAAGAAGGATGAGTACAACCCCAAGAACGCCATCCCAACCGTGAAGCATGGAGATGGAAACATAATTCTTTGGGGATGCTTTTCTGCAAAGGGGACAGGATGACTGCACCGTATTGAGGGGAGGATGGATGGGGCCATGTATCGCGAGATCTTGGCCAACAACCTCCTTCCCTCAGTAAGAGCATTGAAGATGGGTCGTGGCTGGGTCTTCCAGCATGACAACGACACGAAACACATAGCCAGGGCAACTAAGGAGTGGCTCCGTAAGAAGCATCTCAAGGTCCTGGAGTGGCCTAGCCAGTCTCCAGACCTGAACCCAATAGAAAATCTTTGGAGGGGAGCTGAAAGTCCGTATTGCCCAGCGACAGCCCCAGAAGCCTGAAGGATCTGGAGAAGGTCTGTATGGAGGAGTGGGCCAAAATCCCTGCTGCCGTGTGTGCAAACCTGGTCAAGACTTACAGGAAACGTATGATCTCTGTAATTGCAAACAAAGGTTTATGTACCAAATATTAAGTTCTGCTTTTCTGATGTATCAAATACTTATGTCATGCAATAAAATGCAAATTAATTACTTAAAAATCATACAATGTGATTTTCTGGATTTTTGTTTTAGATTCCGTCTCTCACAGTTGAAGTGTACCTATGATAAAAATAACAGACCTCTACATGCTTTGTAAGTAGGAAAACCTGCAAAATCAGCAGTGTATCAAATACATTTACATTTGAGTCATTTAGCAGACGCTCTTATCCAGAGCGACTTACAGGAGCAATTAGGGTTAAGTGCCTTGCTCAAGGGCACATCGACAGATTTTTCACCTAGTTGGCTCGGGGATTAGAACCAGCAACCTTTCGGTTATTGGCACAACGCTCTTACCCACTAAGCTACCTGTCGCCCTTAATACTTGTTCTCCCCACTGTATATAAACATAAATACAAATAAAAACATAAAGAATTGAGGAGTTAGATGGATGTTGGCACAAAACTAGAAGCCGCTCTCTTAGACTTGTATGCCAGAGAGATTTATTTGCGCCCAGGGTAGGGGCTGCACTGGCCATGGACTGTGTGTGCAATGCGAAGGCTATTTGTTCCCCTTCAGAGTGCAAATTATAATGCAACAAAGTCAAACAATTCTCTAAATAATGATAATTTAACCATTCTCCTATTTGTTTAAAATGCGATTTGTACCGCTACAGTGGTAAATATTAAAATAAAAGCTTATTACAAATTAAACGAACACCCCCACCTCTGTGTCATGGCTTAAACAATTTATTTCCCCCATGTGGCAGCACTCATCCCAGGACAGTCCCGTATTTCAGCCCCTTTTCAGGTGTCCCAACTTTTCTTTCTACAAAAACATGTCCTTTTGTCAGCAAGACGCATCAATTAATTTAGACTACAAGAGTGTAGACCCAATGAGAATGGCGAATGTCATGACACTTTTTGGTGTTTTGTAACAGATGTCTCTTTCCATTCATCAAATGGCGCAAGTGCACAGTGCATTGTTTGGATGCTGGAATTATTTTGGAGTGGACGAACATGCGCAGGTAGCCTACTTTTTGAAGTGATTTGTTTGACAATAAGATGAAAACATCATGACTGGTTGTGTTCATGCCAAATTAAAAGGTAATAAAAAAAATTTTACCGTTAAATTACATGTCTTTACCATTCGGCCCATTCCAAAAATGTGTGCATGCGTGAAAAAAATATAGACCCCCGAATGTCACGGTATAATTCGCACTCTGTTCCCCCTCCTTCCTCATTTGTTTGTTATAGAAATCACTGAGGGGCTCCTGGCCTTCTCCAATGACCTTCCCACTGATTTTAATCAACCTGTTCAATGGGTTTTGACTAGTATTCCCTAAGCCTAGAGAACCAAATTACCCCACAATATTAAAATCTAGGATAGACCTTTCCCTGGGAAACATCTTAGGAAATCTGATGGAATGGAGGTTTTCCATTTGTAGGTTTTTAATTTAGTATCTTTTCCATTTGTAGGGTCGTGTGCATGTTGATCACCTGCTGGGTGTCTGGCAGCCGTTGGATGAACATTAGATATCTCGGTGAGCTTGTGAGATCAAGTTGTTGATGAACCCTGAAGACTATGCTGTTTTTTTCCTCTTTTTTTTCTTTTTAGGGGATAGATCAGCTTTAATATTGCAGATAGATTGTAACTTCCATCAATGTAATTGTCTGCATCACTTCCAATCCCCCATATGTTTTCTTCTCGCATGTATATATACAGTGGGGGAAAAAAGTATTTAGTCAGCCACCAATTGTGCAAGTTATCCCACTTAAAAAGATGAGAGAGGCCTGTAATTTTCATCATAGGTACACGTCAACTATGACAAACAAATTGAGATTTTTTTTCTCCAGAAAATCACATTGTAGGATTTTTAATGAATTTATTTGCAAATTATGGTGGAAAATAAGTATTTGGTCACCTACAAACAAGCAAGATTTCTGGCTCTCACAGACCTGTAACTTCTTCTTTAAGAGGCTCCTCTGTCCTCCACTCGTTACCTGTATTAATGGCACCTGTTTGAACTTGTTATCAGTATAAAAGACACCTGTCCACAACCTCAAACAGTCACACTCCAAACTCCACTATGGCCAAGACCAAAGAGCTGTCAAAGGACACCAGAAACAAAATTGTAGACCTGCACCAGGCTGGGAAAACTGAATCTGCAATAGGTAAGCAGCTTGGTTTGAAGAAATCAACTGTGGGAGCAAATATTAGGAAATGGAAGACATACAAGAACACTGACAATCTCCCTCGATCTGGGGCTCCACGCAAGATCTCACCCCGTGGGGTCAAAATGATCACAAGAACGTTGAGCAAAAATCCCAGAACCACACGGGGGACCTAGTGAATGACCTGCAGAGAGCTGGGACCAAAGTAACAAAGCCTACCATCAGTAACACACTACGCCCGCCATGGACTCAAATCCTGCAGTGCCAGACGTGTCCCCCTGCTTAAGCCAGTACATGTCCAGGCCCGTCTGAAGTTTGCTAGAGTGCATTTGGATGATGCGAAGAGGATTGGGAGAATGTCATATGGTCAGATGAAACCAAAATAGAACTTTTTGGTAAAAACTCAACTGCGTCGTGTTTGGAGGACAAAGAATGCTGAGTTGCATCCAAAGAACACCATACCTACTGTGAAGCATGGGGGGTGGAAACATCATGCTTTGGGGCTGTTTTTCTGCAAAGGGACCAGGGACGACTGATCCGTGTAAAGGAAAGAATGAATGGGGCCATGTATCGTGAGATTTTGAGTGAAAACCTCCTTCCATCAGCAAGGGCATTGAAGATGAAACGTGGCTGGGTCTTTCAGCATGACAATGATCCCAAACACACCACCCGGGCAACGAAGGAGTGGCTTCGTAGAAGCATTTCAAGGTCCTGGAGTGGCCTAGCCAGTCTCCAGATCTCAACCCCATAGAAAATCTTTGGAGGGGAGTTGAAAGTCCGTGTTGCCCAGCGACAGCCCCAAAACATCACTGCTCTAGAGGAGATCTGCATGGAGGAATGGGCTAAAATACCAGCAACAGTGTGAGAAAACCTTGTGAAGACTTACAGAAAACGTTTGACCTGTGTCATTGCCAACAAAGGGTATATAACAAAGTATTGAGAAACTTTTGTTATTGACCAAATACTTATTTTCCACCATCATTTGCAAATAAATTCATTAAAAATCCTACAATGTGATTTTCTGGATTTTTTTTTCTCATTTTGTCTGTCATAGTTGACGTGTACCTATGATGAAAATTACAGGCCTCTCTCATCTTTTTAAGTGGGAGAACTTGCACAATTGGTGGCTGACTAAATACTTTTTTTCCCCACTGTATACATACATACATATATACATACACATACTAATATATTTCCCTTTATTACTTTCCAAGCCCACCACCCCTTCCCTAATTGGAGTAAACTAGTGAACAACAATGCTTAGGCCTCTACTTCCAGCTTATACATACTATACAGTGGGGGGAAAAATTATTTAGTCAGCCACCAATTGTGCAAGTTCTCCCACTTGTCATCATAGGTACACGTCAACTATGACAGACAAAATGAGAAAAAGAAATCCAGAAAATCACATTGTAGGATTTTTAATGAATTTATTTGCAAATTATGGTGGAAAATAAGTATTTGGTCACCTACAAACAAGCAAGATTTCTGGCTCTCACAGACCTGTAACTTCTTCTTTAAGAGGCTCCTCTGTCCTCCACTCGTTACCTGTATTAATGGCACCTGTTTGAACTTGTTATCAGTATAAAAGACACTTGTCCACAACCTCAAACAGTCACACTCCAAACTCCACTATGGCCAAGACCAAAGAGCTGTCAAAGGACACCAGAAACAAAATTGTAGACCTGCACCAGGCTGGGAAGACTGAATCTGCAATAGGTAAGCAGCTTGGTTTGAAGAAATCAACTGTGGGAGCAATTATTAGGAAATGGAAGACATACAAGACCACTGATAATCTCCCTTGATCTGGAGCTCCACGCAAGATCTCACCCCGTGGGGTCAAAATGATCACAAGAACGGTGAGCAAAAATCCCAGAACCACACGGGGGGACCTAGTGAATGACCTGCAGAGAGCTGGGACCAAAGTAACAAAGCCTACTATCAGTAACACACTACGCCGCCAGGGACTCAAATCCTGCAGTGCCAGACATGTCCCCTTGCTTATGTCCAGGCCCGTCTGAAGTTTGCTAGAGTGCATTTGGATGATCCAGAAGAGGATTGGGAGAATGTCATATGGTCAGATGAAACCAAAATAGAACTTTTTGGTAAAAACTCAACTCGTCGTGTTTGGAGGACAAAGAATGCTGAGTTGCATCCAAAGAACACCATACATACTGTGAAGCATGGGGGTGGAAACATCATGCTTTGGGGCTGTTTTTCTGCAAAGGGACCAGGACGACTGATCCGTGTAAAGGAAATAATTAATGGGGCCATGTATCGTGAGATTTTGAGTGAAAACCTCCTTCCATCAGCAAGGGCATTGAAGATGAAACGTGGCTGGGTCTTTCAGCATGACAATGATTCCAAACACACCGCCCGGGCAACGAAGGAGTGGCTTCGTAAGAAGCATTTCAAGGTCCTGGAGTGGCCTAGCCAGTCTCCAGATCTCAACCCCATAGAAAATCTTTGGAGGGAGTTGAAAGTCTGTGTTGCCCAGCGACAGCCCCAAAACATCACTGCTCTAGAGGAGATCTGCATGGAGGAATGGGCCAAAATACCAGCAACAGTGTGTGAAAACCTTGTGAAGACTTACAGAAAACGTTTGACCTGTGTCATTGCCAACAAAGGGTATATAACAAAGTATTGAGAAACTTTTGTTATTGACCAAATACTTATTTTCCACCATAATTTGCAAATAAATTCATAAAAAATCCTACAATGTGATTTTCTGGATTTTCTTTTCTCATTTTGTCTGTCATAGTTGACATGTACCTATGATGAAAATTACAGGCCTCTCTCATCTTTTTAAGTGGGAGAACTTGCACAATTGGTGGCTGACTAAATACTTTTTTCCCCCACTGTAACTGCACCAGTCCTACCGATGATATCATTTACGAAGATTATACCGTTTTTTTTTATGTTGTCAAAAAAAAAAAGTTTTTTTTTATCAATTAGTATATTTGAGTTTAACCACAATATTTGTTGCATTATTTGTTCTGTCGTTTCTGGAGGATTAAATTGAAATTGCAACCAACTTTCTATGGCTTGTTTTAGAAATAATGATATTTGGGAGATGATTTCCTTTTCAAATAACTGAAAGTGTGAGGTTGTAATCTGAATAAAGGGGAAAAGGCCATTCTTGAACATTGGTTGAGACAATCTTACTAATTTGCTAGAGAACCAGTTCGGATGTAAGTATAACTTTTGTATGACTGAAGCTTTTAGTGATAGGTCTAATGCTTTAATATTTAATAATTTCTGTCCTCCGAATTCATGTTCATTATATAAATAGGCCGTTTAATTTTGTCTGGCTTGCCGTTCCAAATAAAATGGAATATTTTTTTCTCATATAATTTAAAAAACTGTTCGCTAGGCGTAGGCAAGTCCATAAGCAAATAGGTAAACTGGGATAATACTAAAGAGTTAATCAAGGTGATTTTTCCACAAATTGACAGGTAGTTACCTTTCCATGGTAGCAAGAGCTTATCTATTTTTGCTAACTTTCTATTAAAATGTATTGGAGTGAGATCATTTATTTCATTTGGGATATGTATTCCGAGTATATCCACATCACCATCAGACCATTTTATTGGTAAACTACATGGTAATGTACATTTTTAATTTTTTTGTGATCCAATACGTAATATAGTAAATTTATCATAATTTGGTTGTAATCCAGAGAGGTTAGAAAATGTATCTAGATCCTCTATGAGGCTGTGGAGGGATTCAAGTTGTGGATTTAAAAGAAAACATGAATCATCAGCGTACAATGACACCTTTGTTTTTAAGCCCTGGATTTCTAATCCTTTGATATTATTGTTGGATCTGATTTTAATAGCTAACATCTCGATGGCCATAATAAATAGCTATGCCAATAGTGGACAACCTTGTTTCACTCCTCTTGACAGTTTAAAACTTTCTGAGAAATAACCATTATTTACTATTTTACACCTAGGGTTACTATACATGATTTTAACCCATTTTATAAGAAATTCTCCATTTATATATAAACCCCAGTCGTACTTTATCAAATGCCTTTTCGAAGTCTGCTATGAATAGCAGGCCTGGTTTCCCTGATTTTTCATAGTGTTCTATTGTTTCCAGTACTTGCCTTATATTATCTCCAATGTATCTTCCATGTAAAAAACCTGTCTGATTAGAATGAATAATGTCCGACAATACCTTTTTTATTCTATGAGCTATACATTTTGCTAGAATTTTTTGCATCACAACGCTGAAGGATATTTGTGTTTTCCACTTGTATCCTGTTTCAGTAATAATGAAATCAGACCTTCTTCTTGAGTGTCTGATAATCTAACATTTACATAGGAGTGGTTAAAACATGCTAATAACGGTCCTCTGAGTATATCAAAAAAGGTTTGGTAAACCTCGACTGGTATGCCATCCAACCCTGGAGTTTTCCCGGACTTAAAGTCTTTAATTGCATCCAGAAGTTCCTCCTCTGTAATTTCACGTTCACATGAGTCTTTCTGTATGGCTGTTCATTTTACATTATCAATAGAAAAAAATCTCTACAATTAGCGTTAATTAGAGGAGATGGAGGTGACTGAAACTAAAACATATGCTTAAAGTACTTTGTTTCCTCCTTCAAAATATAATTAGGTGAATCATGGGTGACTCCGTCATTTGTAACCAGTTTCAGTAAATTATTTTTGGTAGCATTCCTATGCTGAAGATTAAAAAAGAATTTGGTGCATTTTTCCCCATATTCCATCCAGTTTGCTTTATTTTTATAATATATTACACTTGATCTTTCTTGAATAAGTTTCTCCATTTCTTTTAGTTTTTCCTCTAATTTATTCTGAGCCTCTATGTTACAGTTTTTATTGCTATCTATCTGTTCTGTTAGACCTTCTATTTCCTTTGTTAGTATGGACTCTTTTGACCTAAATTGCTTTTGTTTTCGAGATGAGTTCTGAATTGCATGGCCTCTAAAGGCACATTTAAAGGTGTCCCATACAATAAGGGGATTTGCTGTACCTATGTTATGTCGGAAAAAATCAGTTATAAATTCCTCTTTCCTAGTTAAAAACAAGTTATCATCCAATAGGCTTAGATTACATTTCAAATATCCTCGCCCACGTGGAAATTCAGTAAGAGTAATGTATATGCCAATTATATGATGGTCCGACCGCATTCTGTCCCCTATCAACACTTTTTAAACTTTTGGTGCAAACGAGAATGACATAAGAAAGAAGTCAAGACGACTAGCTTGATTGAGTCTCCGCCATGTATATCTCACTAGATCAGGATATTTAAGCCTCCATATATCTACTAGTTCTAATGTTTCCATGACATTCATGATTTCCTTAAGAGCATGAGGGTGATTTTTTTGTAGTGTGATTTCCTTTACAGTCCATTGAGCTATTTAAAACGGTATTATAATCTCCCACCATAATAAAAGAGTCTTGAATTGTTGGCAGGGTTGATGATTCATTCTATATATTTTCAAAGAAGTGTGGATCATCATTATTTGGTCCGTAAAGGTTATTTAGCCATATCTGTTTATGGTCCAATAACATATTTAAAATAATCCATCTACCTTGGGTATCTGTTTGGACAATTTGCACATTCGGATCAAAATTACTGTTAATTAATATCATCACCCCTTTTGAGTTTCTTTGCCCATGGGAGAAGTATATCACAGAGGTCTGACGTTTCTTGTAGTTGGCCACCAGGTTTGCACACATCTCAGGAGGGATTTTGTCCCACTCCTCTTTGCAGATCTTCTCCAAGTCATTAAGGTTTCGAGGCTGACGTTTGGCAACTCGAACCTTCAGCTCCCTCCACAGATTTTCTATGGGATTAAGGTCTGGAGACTGGCTAGGCCACTCCAGGACCTTAATGTGCTTCTTCTTGAGCCACTCCTTTGTTGCCTTGGCCGGGTGTTTTGGGTCATTGTCATGCTGGAATACCCATCCACGACCCATTTTCAATGCCCTGGCTGAGGGAAGGAGGTTCTCACCCAAGATTTGATGGTACATGGCCCCGTCCATTGTCCCTTTGATGCGGTAAAGTTGTCCTGTCCCCTTAGCAGAAAAACACCCCCAAAGCATAATGTTTCCACCTCCATGTTTGACGGTGGGGATGGTGTTCTTGGGGTCATAGGCAGCATTCCTCCTCCTCCAAACACGCCAAGTTGAGTTGATGCCAAAGAGCTCCATTTTGGTCTCATCTGACCACAACAATTTCACCCAGTTCTCCTCTGAATCATTCAGATGTTCATTGGCAAACTTCAGACGGGCCTGTATATGTGCTTTCTTGAGCAGGGGGACCTTGCGGGCGCTGCAGGATTTCAGTCCTTCACGGCGTAGTGTGTTACCTATTGTTTTCTTCGTGACTATGGTCCCAGCTGCCTTGAGATCATTGACAAGATCCTCCCGTGTAGTTCTGGGCTGATTCCTCACCGTTCTCATGATCATTGCAACTCCACGAGGTGAGATCTTGCATGTAGCCCCAGGCTGAGGGAGATTGACAGTTCTTTTGTGTTTCTTCCATTTGCGAATAATCGCACCAACTGTTGTCACCTTCTCACCAAGCTACTTGGCGATGGTCTTGTAGCCCATTCCAGCCTTGTGTAGGTCTACAATCTTGTCCCTGACATCCTTGGAGAGCTCTTTGGTCTTGGCCATGGTGGAGAGTTTGGAATCTGATTGATTGATTGCTTCTGTGGACAGGTGTCTTTTATACAGGTAACAAGCTGACATTAGGAGCACTCCCTTTAAGAGTGTGCTCCTAATCTCAGCTCGTTACCTGTATAAAAGACACCTGGGAGCCAGAAATCTTTCTGATTGAGAGGGGGTCAAATACTTATTTCCCTCATTAAAATGCAAATCATTTTATAACATTTTTGACATGCGTTTTTCTGGATTTTTTTGTTGTTATTCTGTCTCACTGTTCAAATAAACCTACCATTAAAATTATAGACTGATCATTTCTTTGTCAGTGGGCAAACGTACAAAATCAGCAGGGGATCAAATACTTTTTTCCCTCACTCTAGCTGTACCATGATATTTGCATTGCTACTAAGTAACCCTCCAATTGTTCTCCACGAATTCCCCCGCTAAAGCCCCTCCCCATCCCAAGTTGGGCCGTCATCCCAGTGATCGGCATACCACCCCCATCCCTCCGGATCCCTATGGCCCCGAGAGGCCAGGACCCATCCATCGAAAACAGCACACAGTGCCACCCACAAAACAGAAGCAGGTCAACCGCCAAAAGCAATTCCAATGCACTCACATCAATATATATATATATTTTAAAATATATATATATATTCAAATATCTTGCATATCTTATTTTCCATCAAGACTATACTGTTTGCTATCCTATTTCTCCATCTTCCTCATCCTTTTTCTCGCGCACACAGTACAGTACACTACTGGTCCTCAATGTTCTGTCCCCACTGCTCAATATAGTGTCTCCACCATATTCTCTCTCCAGCTGAGAGTTATTGGGAATTTTACTGCGTGTAAAAAGGACACTGAGTTCCGGCTGACAGTCATCGATGCCTCTTCCACCGGGCCACTCAAACTACCACTGTGGTAATGTCACACTGCTAAGAGTGGACAGGCAGATGAACATAGAGAAATACTCTGGTGGTTCCTATTTAACACACTGTTATATGCTCCCAATGTTAATTTAAAGCAGTGCATTAAAAATAATGCTTGCCCTAAACTATAGCATTTGGAAATGAGTAGCATTGTACTAAAGAGAGTATGCAATAACTCAGAAGATGGCTTAACATTGCCTCCTGCTGCTCACTAGTATCAACTCTGTAGCTGTAACGTCTCCTATTGCTATGAAGGTTTATGGATGTGTCAGTGTTCTGGGTCTGGGTTTATTCCCAATCCTAAATATATGTGTGCTACTTGTCTTTCCAGCTCTGTTCTTCCAGGATGCTGTGTCTGAGGCCAACCTGGATGAGATGGGTGCTGAGATCATGAGAAACAAACTCTACGGGGTGAAGTGACATCAAATCAATATAGAAATATCTCTGTATTTCCTCAGATCTTGAGCATTACATTAGACAGGCATGGAATTAATCTCTGGAATTAATCCCTGAAGTCTCCAAATATAATTGACATTTTTTACATTTTAGTAATTTAGCAGACGCTCTTATCCAAAGCGACTTACAGTTTGTGCATTCATCTTAAGATAGCTAGATGGGACAACCACATATCACAGGCATAGTAAGTACACTTTTACACATAAAAAAAAAAATTAAGAGTAGTGTAAAAGCATCAAGAATTAAATTTTGAATGCAATGTTTTTATTTATTTTGAGGACCACTGGAGTCTCTAAGCTTTTTGTTTAGCAAAATAAATGTTGGGGGCCTCAAACACACTGCCGTCCACTACTTGTGGATTCTGCAGTCCCCTTACCAACCAGGCTTCATCATGGCCATAGTGGGAGGTGGTGGCACAGGCTTGCTCTGTAGAATAAAAGGGATATTTTTGTTGTTGTTGAAAACACAAGACTTTACACCAACAACTAGATGTGATGTAATGCTTAGCAATGAAGGAATTAAATACGTGCAACAAAGGGACTTTTTGTCCACCCATCGGTTGAGAGATTTATCCCAGACAATCTGAGAGGAGAATAGGATCTAACCATCAATAAATATATTTATTTTATTTTATTAGGATCTCTTTTAGTCCTTATTTGGACAAATCTTACAAGAGTCCATATATTAAAATACAATTTATAACACAATCACATTTTCACATATAACACACTGTTATAAACAACAGACATAATACACTAGCATATTTACCAGATAAATACTCTGACAGTCTGAAAAGATAGATTGGTTCCTTCATCTACCATAGTCCTACACAACCTTCCAATGTATTATATTTAAATGGTTCTAAAGTATTGTTTGAATTTATATATTGAAAGGTTTCTGGTTTGCTCAGATAAATTATTCAATTTCTTTATTGCTCGGAATCTAAATGTTATTTTGCCTATTTCTCTTTTCTGTTGGGATAACACATACAGTACCAGTCAAAAGTGTGGACACACCTACTCATTCAAGGATTTTTCTTTATTTTGACTATTTTCTACTTTGTAGAATAATAGTGAAGACATCAAAACTGTGAAATGACACATATGGAATCATGTAGTAACCAAAAAAGTGTTAAAACAAATCAAAATATATTTTATATCTTCAAATAGCCACCCTTTGCCTTGATGACAGCTTTGAGCAATCTTGGCATTCTCTCAACCAGCTTCACCTGGAATGCTTTTCCAACAGTCTTGAAGGAGTTTCCACATATGCTGAGCACTTGTTGGCTGCTTTACCTTCACTCTGCCGTCCGACTCATCCCAAACCATCTGAATTGGGTTGAGATCGGGGGATTGTGGAGGTCAGGTCATCTGATGCAGCACTCCATCACTCGCCTTCTTGGTAAAATAGCCCTTACACAGCCTGGAGGTGTATTGGGTCATTGTCCTGTTGAAAAACAAATGATAGTCCCACTAAGCCCAAACCAGATGGGATGGCTAAAATGACAAAAAATGGCGTATCGCTGCAGAATGCTGTGGTAGCCATGCTGGTTAAGTGTGCCTTGAATTCTAAACAAATCACAGACAGTGTCACCAGCAAAGCACCCCCAGACCATAACACCTCCTCCTCCATGCTTTACGGTGGGAAATACACATGCAGATATAATCAGTTCACCCACACCACGTCTCACAAAGACACAGTGGTTGGAACCAAAAATCTCAAATTTGGACTCCAGACCAAAGCACAACTTTCCACCGGTCAAATGTCCATTGCTCGTGTTTCTTGGCCCAAGCAAGTCTCTTCTTCTTATTGGTGTCCTTTAGTAGTGGTTTCTTTGCAGCAATTCGACCATGAAGGCTTGATTCACACAGTCCCCTCTGAACAGTTGGTTGAGATGTGTCTGTTACTTGAACTCTTTTATTTGGGCTGCAATTTCTGAGGCTGGTAACTCTAATGAACTTATCCTCTGCAGCAGAGGTAACTCTGGGTCTTCCATTCCTGTGGTGGTCCTCATGAGAGCCAGTTTCATCATAGCGCTTAATGGTTTTTGCGACTGCACTTGAAGAAACTTTCAAAGTTCTTGAAATGTTCCGTATTGACTGACCTTCATGTCTTAAAGTTATGATAGACTGTCGTTTCTCTTTTCTTATTTGAGCTGTTCTTGCCATAATATGGACTTGGTATTTTACCAAATAGGGCTATCTTCTGTATACCCGCCCACCTTGTCACAACACAACTGATTGGCTCAAACGAATTAAGAAGGAAAGAAATTCCACAAATTAACTTTTAAGAAGGCACACCTGTTAATTGAAATGCATTCCAGGTGACTACCTCATGAAGCTGGTTGAGAGAATGCCAAGAGTGTGCATGTCTTCACTATTATTATACAATGTAAAAAATAGTAAAAATAAAGAAAAACCCTTGACTGAAAAGGTGTGTCCAAACTTTTGACTGGTAGTGTAGATGGTATTGACTGAACGTCTGTCTCTTACCAACTGAAAACTGTTGTGAATGGAGTTTGGCTGTTTTAAATGGTGTACATTGTGGAATAAAATAAGCATGTGTTTTTTCAATTATCTTGTTGATTGATGACCACCCAAGAGTATTGTGCATGACTACAACAGAAGAAGCGTATCTCCACCTTAAAACAATCCTTGCTGCTTCCTTCTGTGCAATCTGCAGCCTCCTAATTTCACTTGCTGAAGCATTTCTACAGACCACAGAACAGTAGTTCACCTGACACCCAATTAATGCTTGGGTTGTTTGCTTAAGAATCTTTCCCGGTAAATATTTAGCTATCCTTCTGATCATGCATGCAGTTTTAATATACACTGCTCAAAAAAATAAAGGGAACACTTAAACAACACAATGTAACTCCAAGTCAATCACACTTCTGTGAAATCAAACTGTCCACTTAGGAAGCAACACTGATTGACAATAAATTTCACATGCTGTTGTGCAAATGGAATAGACAGGTGGAAATTATAGGCAATTAGCAAGACACCCCCAATAAAGGACTGGTTATGCAGGTGGTGACCCCAGACCACTTCTCAGTTCCTATGCTTCCTGGCTGATGTTTTGGTCACTTTTGAATGCTGGCGGTGCTTTCACTCTAGTGGTAGCATGAGACGGAGTCTACAACCCACACAAGTGGCTCAGGTAGTGCAGCTCATCCAGGATGGCACATCAATGCGAGCTGTGGCAAGAATGTTTGCTGTGTCTGTCAGCGTAGTGTCCAGAGCATGGAGGCACTACCAGGAGACAGGCCAGTACATCAGGAGACGTGGAGGAGGCCGTAGGAGGGCAACAACCCAGCAGCAGGACTGCTACCTCCGCCTTTGTGCAAGGAGGAGCAGGAGGAGCACTGCCAGAGCCCTGCAAAATGACCTCCAGCAGGCCACAAATGTGCATGTGTCTGCTCAAACGGTCAGAAACAGACTCCATGAGGGTGGTATGAGGGCCCGACGTCCACAGGTGGGGGGTTGTGCTTACAGCCCAACACCGTGCAGGACGTTTGGCATTTGCCAGAGAACACCAAGATTGGCAAATTCGCCACTGGCGCCCTGTGCTCTTCACAGATGAAAGCAGGTTCACACTGAGCACGTGACAGACGTGACAGTCTGGAGACGCCGTGGAGAACGTTCTGCTGCCTGCAACATCCTCCAGCATGACCGGTTTGGCGGTGGGTCAGTCATGGTGTGGGGTGGTATTTCTTTGGGGGGCCGCACAGCCCTCCATGTGCTCGCCAGAGGTAGCCTGACTGCCATTAGGTACCGAGATGAGATCCTCAGACCCCTTGTGAGACCATATGCTGGTGCGGTTGGCCCTGGGTTCCTCCTAATGCAAGACAATGCTAGACCTCATGTGGCTAGAGTGTGTCAGCAGTTCCTGCAAGAGGAAGGCATTGATGCTATGGACTGGCCCGCCCGTTCCCAGACCTGAATCCAATTGAGCACATCTGGGACATCATGTCTCGCTCCATCCACCAAAGCCACGTTGCACCACAGACTGTCCAGGAGTTGGCGGATTCTTTAGTCCAGGTCTGGGAGGAGATCCCTCAGGAGACCATCCGCCACCTCATCAGGAGCATGCCCAGGCATTGTAGGGAGGTCATACAGGCACGTGGAGGCCACACACACTACTGAGCCTCATTTGGACTTGTTTTAAGGACATTACATCAAAGTTGGATCAGCCTGTAGTGTGGTTTTCCACTTTAATTTTGAGGGTGACTCCAAATCCAGACCTCCATGGGTTGATAAATTTGATTTCCATTGATAATTTTTGTGTGATTTTTTTGTCAGCACATTCAACTATGTAAAGAAAAAAGATTATTTAATTCATTCAGATCTAGGATGCGTTATTTTAGTGTTCCCTTAATTTTTTTTGAGCAGTGTATATATTTTTTTACATGGATTAGTTATTTGAGACGACCATGATAAGCAGTTGTCTAGCTGCACACCTAGTAGTTTGGTTTCTGCCACTTCCTCAATTTGTACACCCCCCATGCTTATTCACATCCTAACTTGTGTTGGCCTTTTCCTGGTGGAACAGACCAACATAACCTTGGTTTTTCTTGGCATTCAAAATAAGTTTGTTCCGGCAAACCCACTATTTTGAATAAGGTCCTGTTTTCACATGACAAAAAATATATTCAAAGACCTACTATTCCATCACTACTGTAGTCTCTCGTGACAGATGAAAACGTTCAAATGAGTAGCTGGCCTAAGGCGCAAGATGTTGTTCTGGTTACTGAAATTATCATTACTGTAACCCAGTAGAGATATCGGAGTTGGTTTCTATTTCATACACATGAACTATCCTGCATTAAACTGAGACTCAGCGATATTGAGTTGCCACGAGCAGCATGAACCGCAGATTGTTGTTGTAAACAGCAGTCTGATACTGCTGTTTACTATGTGCATCTCTGACTACTTTTAAGTGGTGGTGCCTACTTTACACACATGAACTATCCTGCATTAAGTTGGCGGAAACTCTAACCTGTGGTCTGTATGTTCAGGCACCACATTGCATTCCTATTTCACCCACATGAACTATAACTGCGTTAAGTGGCAGACATGTACTCTAATATGTAAAATGCATTTTAGTGATGTCAGACCATCTCTCTATTATTTTGTTTGTGTGGACAAGGATGAGTTATAACATCTCCAAAGTGTCCTTTTCTCCAATTCTGCCAATAGCACTTACTGGTATCGGAAAAGGTCAAGGACTGAGAGGGACGCACTTTAGCAGTCCAGGTACACTGGGGGCAGTTTTGTGTGAACAAGGGATACAAGGTTACATTTTAAGTCTGTGCAGTTGAAAGCTGTTCATATTAATCAGTCAGACTGAAATGTACCTGCTTGGCAACACCAAATAAAAACAAAACTATAAATTAAAGTGTCCTGTTATGGGTAGTTCAGACATTGTTTCATGTGCTTAAGAGGATAGGTCTGGTAGAGTGCAAACAAGTGACGTCAGCCCAGATTTGTTTGTGCTGTCTTGCCAACTCCTATGGTCATTATCACACTAGCAGTGTGGTCTTGACATTCAAAGGAAGTAAATAACAGGAAGAGTACTTCACCGGAATTTCTGAGAAGTGGCAGTAATAAAATCTCCTAGTGACGAGAAATGAAACAGTGTCATCATGGTCACATTTTCCCCCCTTTTTTCTTATTTCTGTCAGCTTACCACAGTTTACTGTCAGTTTAGTGTAACAGCCCAGATTTCTTAAAGTTCTGGACTTATCAACATAAACATGTAAATTATGTGTTTCAACTTTGAGTGTGGTCCTCATTAAACAAGCACTTTATGGATGGTGTTATGACAAAAGAATGAACCAGGAAGGCTTTTCTTTCCGTAAAACAAACACACATGCAAGAGGTTTCAAAGACAGAGATGGAAATATCCATTCAACATTTTCAAAAGAAGGGAGATTTAAAGATGCAACAACTATCATGGGTTGTTAATATGACTAAGATAATGCCTTTGGCTGCTAGACAACGAAAGAAAGTTGAAATAAAACAATTTGAACAGGAGAACGCATATGAAGATATATGAGTTTACCACATCAGTCACCGGCTTCATTAATAAGTGCATCGACAACATCGTCCCCACAGTGAGCTTACGTACATTTCCCAACCAGAAGCCATGGATTACAGGCAACATCCGCACTGAGCTAAAGGCTAGAGCTGCCGCTTTCAAGGAGCGGGACACTAATCTGGACGTCTATAAGAAATCCCGCTACACCCGTCCGACGAACCATCAAACAGGCCTAAGATCGAATCCTACTACACCGGCTCTGATGCTCATCGGATTTTGCAGGGCTTGCAAGCTATCGCATGTGCTACCAAGTGACGCGAGCCGACCAGAAGAGTTAAATGCCTTCTATGATCGCTTTGAGGCAAGAAAATCTTTTTCCCAGACGACTGTGTGATCATGCTCTCCGTAGCCGATGTGAGTAAGACCTCTAAACAGGTTCACATTAACAAGCCCGCAGGGCCAGACGAAATACCAGGACGCGTACTCAGAGCATGCGCTGACCAGCTGGCAAGTTTCTTCACTGACATTTTCAACCACTCCCAGACTCAGTCTGTAATACCTACATGTTTCAAGCAGACCACCATAGTCCCTGTACCCAAGAACGCCAAGGTAACCTATCTAAATGACTATCGCCCATAGCACTCACATCTGTAGCCATGAAATGGCACACATCAACATCATCATCCCAGACACCTTGGACCCCCTCCAATTTGCATACTGCCCCAACAGATCCACAGATGACGGAATCTCTATTGCACTCCACACTGCCGTTTCCCACCTGGACAAGAGGAACAACTAAGTGAGAATGCTGTTAATTGACTACAGCTCCACGTTCAACCCCATAGTGCCCTCCAAGCTCATTACTAAGCTAAGGACCCTGAGACTGAAATCTATTAAAATTAACTCCATATTTGGTTTGATGTTACTTAAAGGTGATTTGGCCATTAATTTAAAAAACATGCTCACATGCCCCCATCACTTTCATTGATTGTTAGCTTGTGGTGGCTAAAGTAAGCTGAAGTTTGTAGTGGCTGTTTAAAGAAAACTGATCCTTGGATTACAGTTTCTCCTGGCCCATAACCTACTTTCAGGGTGAGGAACCATCTAACATCAAGTTGTAAAATACTGAACTACTCCTTTAAGTTTGTGATGACACAATGGTGGTAGGCCTGATCACAGAAGACAATGATACAGCCTATAGGGAGGAGGTCAGAGACCTGGCAGTGTGATGCCAGAACAACAACCTCTCCCTCAATGTCAGCAAGACAAAGGAGCTGATCGTGGACTACAGGAAACAGAGGGCCGAGCACACCCCCATTTACATCGACGGGGCTGTAGTGGAGCAGGTCGAGAACTTCAAGTTCCTAGGTGCCCACATCACTAAGGATCTATCATGGTCCACACACAAACCAACACCGTCGTGAAGAGGGCACGACAACGCCTCTTCCCCCTCAGGAGGCTGAAAAGATTTGGCATGGGCCCTCAGACCCTTAAAAAGTTATACAGCTGCACCATTAAGAGCATCTTGGCTGGCTGCATCACCGCTTGGTATGGCAACTACTCAGCATCTGACTGCAAGACGCTACAGAGGGTAGTGCGTACAGCCCAGTACATTACTGGGGCCAAGCGCCCTGCCATCCAGGACCTCCATACCAGGCGGTGTCAGAGGAAGGCCCAAAAAATTATCAAAGACTCCAGCCACCCAAGTCATAGACTGTTCTCTCTGGTATTGCACGGCAAGCTCTACCGATGCACCAAGTTTGGAATCAACAGGACCCTGAACAGCTTCTACCCCCAAGTCATCAAGGCATAGTGAGACTGCTAAATAGTTAGTTAAATAGTTAACCAAATAGCTACTATCTGCATTGACCCTTTTAGCATTAACTTTTCTAACTCATCACATACGCTGCTGCTAAAGTTTATTAACTGTCACTTTATTCCAAGTTATATGTACAGTACATATAGTGCCTTTGGAAAGTATTTACTTTTACCCCCATTTTGTTATGTTACAGCCTTATTCTAAAATGGATTTAAAATTTAAAAAACTTCAGCAATCTACACACAATACCCCATAATGATGAAGTGAAAAACAGGTTTAGACATTTTTGCAAATTTATAAAAAATAAAAAAACAGAAATACCTTATTTACAGTAAAGTATTCAGACCCTTTGCTATGAGACTCGAAATTGAGCTCAGGTGCATCCTGTTTCCATTGATCATCCTTGAGATGTTTCTACAACTTGATTGGAGTCCACCTGTGGTAAATTCAATTGATTGGACATGATTTGGAAAGGCACAAACCTGTTTATTTAAGGTCCCACCGTTCACAGTGCATGTCAGAGCAAAAACCAAGCCATGAGGTCGAAGGAATTGTCCGTAGAGCTCTGAGACAGGATTGTGTCGAGGCACCGATTTGGGGAAGGGTACCAAAAAAAATCTGCAGCCTTGAAGGTCTTAAATAGAAGAAGTTTGGAACCACCAAGACTCTTCATAGAGTTGGACGCCCGGCCAAACTGAGCAACTGGGGAGAAGGGCCTTGGTCAGGGCGGTGACCAAGAACCCGATGGTCACTCTGACAGAGCTCTAGAGTTCTTCTGTGGAGATGGGAGAACCTTCCAGAAGAACAACCATCTCTGCAGCACTCCACCAATCAGGCCTTTATGGTAGAGTGGCCAGACGGAAGCCACTCCTCAGTAAAAGGCACATGACAGCCCGCTTGGAGTTTGCCAAAAGGCACCTAAAGACTCTCAGACCATGAGAAACAAGTCTGGAGGAAACCTGGCACTATCCCTATGGTGAAGCATGGTGGTGGCAGAATCATGCTGTGGGGATGTTTTTACAGCGTCAGGGACTGGGAGACTAGTCAGGATCGAGGGAAAGATGAACGGAGCAAAGCTCCAGAGCGCTCAGGACCTCAGACTGAGGCAAAGGTTCACCTTCCAACAGGACAATGACCCTAAGCACACAGCCAAGACAACTCAGGAGTGGCTTCGGGACAAGTCTCTGAATGTCCTTGAGTGGCCTAGCCAGAGCCCGGACTTGAACCCAATCGAACATCTCTGGAGAGAGCTGAAAATAACTGTGCAGTGACGCTCCCCATCCAACCTGACAGAGTTTGAGAGGATCTGCAGAGAAGAATGGGAGAAACTCCCCAAATACAGGTGTGCCATGCTTGTAGCGTCATACCAAAGAAGTCTCGAGGCTGTAATCGCTGCCAAAGGTGCTTCAACTAAGTACTAAGTAAAGGGTCTGAATACTTATGTAAATATAATATTTCAGTTTATTTTTAATAAATTAGCAAAAATGTATAAAAACCTGTTTTTGCTTTGTCATTATGGGGTATTGTGTGTAGATTGATGAGGGAAAAAAAAACGAATTAATCAATTTTAGAATAAGGCTGTAACCTAACAAAATGTGGAAAAAGTCAAGGGGTCTGAATACTTCCCGAAATCACTGTATCTACCTAGATTACCTCGTACCCCTGCACATTGAATCGGTACTGGTACCCTGTGTATATAGCCAAGTTATCGTTACTCATTGTGTATTTATTACTACTTTTATTATTACGCGTTTTACTTTTCTATTATTTCTGTATTTTCTTTCTCTCTGCATTGTTGGCGAGGGCCCGTAACTAAGGATTTCAATTTTAGTCTCCACCTGTTGTTTACAAAGCATGTGACAAATAACATTTGATTTGATTCGAGTAAGTCTTTATAAAATAATTGCCTCCACATTTCTATGATGAGATTTTGGCTATAGGCTGCTTTGAAGCAAGGTAAGATATGCCTCATAATTTGACGTAAAACTTCAAAGAATTAAGGAACAGGGAAAACATAGTGATACTAATGATAGGCCTAACCGTCTTCTCGTAGATGGAAAGGCTTTCCCCAAAACCTTCTCAATTAAATGTTAACTAGCTACAAATTAGCCTATGCCTACCTGGCAGAATGATATGATTATTTGCATTAATCCAGTGGTCATTTGTTGTGCAAACTCCATCTCATGTGCTACAGAGACACTGCTAACCAAACAACCATGCTATAGGTGCCTGCAAACTTGAATTTAGTTTCAATAGTAGGCCTACTATTAGCCTACTGCACAGTACAGCTTGGGTTGGCCTGACTGTGAAAGACAAATATGGGATTTATCATTTTAGGTCATTCAGAGTGTACTGTATGTTACTGTTTCTCATAGAATATTTTACACAGGGCGCATTTCCTTCGCCGGGCGGGCCGTTTGGGGAATTTTTTTGAAAAAAATTAGAGTATACCCACTTCTCCAGGCACCACTACACCACTGGTTTTCCCCGTCTCACGTGTTCGTATTACATCTTCACAGCCTGTGTCATAGCCTATGTCAAAAATAGTTTTTCTTCCCTGCCAAAAAGTCAAAGTCCACCTATGATCATAGCCACCCTCTCCATAAAGGTAGTGAGGTAGCATGCTCTCAAAATATTCCGTTAAAGGCCCACTCCTTCATCCAGTAAATATCAGAGTGGACCTTTATTAATAGATGAGGAGACTTTATAAATGGGCGATAGTTTAAAAATGTTCATAAACAATTTTCTGTCACTTGTCTTGCACAGATGAGAGACATGCAAATAAATTGGCACTCCCAAATAGATCAAATATAAAATAAGTAGCATAATGGAAAAAAGGTTAGATGTGACAATGATAATCACTTTTATCAAGGTAATGCTGAGGAATGAGTTTATGATGCTTATGACTAGCTTTAGCCAAGATAACTTCCAGAATATTACAGGAAAGCAAGAGACATATAGATACACAGTAGAGTATCCTCTATATAATGTATGACTGACAGGACTCTCTCAGCTGCAGGTTGCAGTGTCCTTCAGCATTCTCCTGCAGAAAAGTGAAGGACAAAATAGAGTGAACGGGAAAAACTGAAAAGGTACTGAAGGTTTCCTGAAAAGAACCCCCTGGGATAGTTTGTGAGAGACATGTTAGGTCACCGACAACAATGACAGCCATCCAACAATGGTCACCAACAACCCATCGACACCCATGACACCCAGTTTGTGGGAGACATGTCCAACATATACATTTCTCTCATTACATCCTCAATGCATGGGGACAGATGCACAATAGTTCTACACCTATAGTTTTCCCCAGTCTCCTATTCCAACCATTACATTTCGAATTTGAGGCTGTACAAACGATGGGATTCATCTACTCACTAAAAGCACTGTGCAGTATGACATACAGTATAGCCTGGTTGAACCAGATTGAACGCTGTGCTCACCATTGGTCTGGTTTAACCAGACGTACAGTGGGGGAAAAAAGTATTTAGTCAGCCACCAATTGTGCAAGTTTTCCCACTTAAAAAGATGAGAGAGGCCTGTAATTTTCATCATAGGTACACGTCAACTATGACAGACAAAATGAGGGAAAAAAATCCAGAAAATCACATTGTAGGATTTTTTATGAATTTATTTGCAAATTATGGTGGAAAATAAGTATTTGGTCAATAACAAAAGTTTCTCAATACTTTGTTATATACCCTTTGTTGGCAATGACACAGGTCAAACGTTTTCTGTAAGTCTTCACAAGGTTTTCATACACTGTTGCTGGTATTTTGGCCCATTCCTCCATGCAGATCTCCTCTAGAGCAGTGATGTTTTGGGGCTGTCGCTGGGCAACACGGACTTTCAACTCCCCTCCAAAGATTTTCTATGGGGTTGAGATCTGGAGACTGGCTAGGCCACTCCAGGACCTTGAAATGCTTCTTACGAAGCCACTCCTTCATTGCCCGGGCGGTGTGTTTGGGATCATTGTCATGCTGAAAGACCCAGCCACGTTTCATCTTCAATGTCCTTGCTAATGGAAGGAGGTTTTCACTCAAAATCTCACGATACATGGCCCCATTCATTCTTTCCTTTACACGGATCAGTCGTCCTGGTCCCTTTAGAGAAAAACAGCCCCAAAACATGATGTTTCCACCCCCATGCTTCACAGTAGGTATGGTGTTCTTTGGATGCAACTCAGCATTCTTTGTCCTCCAAACACGACGAGTTGAGTTTTTACCAAAAAGTTATATTTTGGTTTCATCTGACCATATGACATTCTCCCAATCCTCTTCTGGATCATCCAAATGCACTCTAGCAAACTTCAGACGGGCCTGGACATGTACTGGCTTAAGCAGGGGGACACGTCTGGCACTGCAGGATTTGAGTCCCTGGCGGCGTAGTGTGTTACTGATGGTAGGCTTTGTTACTTTGGTCCCAGCTCTCTGCAGGTCATTCACTAGGTCCCCCCGTGTGGTTCTGGGATTTTTGCTCACCGTTCTTGTGATCATTTTGACCCCACGGGGTGAGATCTTGCGTGGAGCCCCAGATCGAGGGGGAGATTATTAGTGGTCTTGTATGTCTTCCATTTCCCAATAATTGCTCCCACAGTTGATTTCTTCAAACCAAGCTGCTTACCTATTGCAGATTCAGTCTTCCCCAGCCTGGTGCAGGTCTACAATTTTGTTTCTGGTGTCCTTTGACAGCTCTTTGGTCTTGGCCATAGTGGAGTTTGGAGTGTGACTGTTTGAGGTTGTGGACAGGTGTCTTTTATACTGATAACAAGTTCAAACAGGTGCCATTAATACAGGTAACGAGTGGAGGACAGAGGAGCCTCTTAAAGAAGAAGTTACAGGTCTGTGAGAGCCAGAAATCTTGCTTGTTTGTAGGTGACCAAATACTTATTTTCCACCATAATTTGCAAATAAATTCATTAAAAATCCTACAATGTGATTTTCTGGATTTCTTTTTCTCATTTTGTCTGTCATAGTTGACGTGTACCCATGATGACAATTACAGGCCTCTCTCATCTTTTTAAGTGGGAGAACTTGCACAATTGGTGGCTGACTAAATACTTTTTTTCCCCACTGTATCACAATGCCAGACCTTATGCAAGTCTAAACGTATCCTGTCTTTCTATTTTCCTGTTTTTCTGTTGTCTCAAGTGCCTGCCGGAAGCCTCTTAATGGCCAGGCCGGCAATGTAAATAAGAAATGATTGACTTGCCCAGATAAATAAATGTTGACTGGACTGAATAAATAAAATGTTACAGAAATAAATAAAATAAACGTAATTATAAACTAAAGGAAGGGGCCTCCTGTAGCTCAGTTGGTAGAGCATGGCGCTTGCAACGCCAGGGTTGTGGGTTCGATTCCCACGGGGGGCCAGTATGAAAAATGTATGCACTCACTAAAACTCTGGATAAGAGCGTCTGCTAAATGACTAAAATGTAAATGTAAAAATGTCTTATGCCAAGTCAATTTCATCCTGCAGCCTAATTGTGGCTAAATGTCGTTGTCTGGCGCTGCACCACAGGATTAAGACCTAGTGATTTAATTACACCACATACAGTCAGGTCCAAAATTATGATTGGCAACCAAGCCTTTTTCTTACATTGGACTTGAACCCCATTAAAACCTGTGGTTTGAATTGAAGAGGGCAGTCCATAAACATAGACGAATGATGTCAAGGATGTGGAAAGATTATGTATGGAGGAATGGTCTAAGATCGCTCCCAATGTGTTCTCCAATTTCATAAAACATTTTAGAAATAGGCTCAGTGCCGTTATCCTAGCAAGAATTTGTAAGGTATTGAAAACAGCGGTGCCAATAATTCTGACACCTTTCTTTTTGAAAATGTTTGTTTTACTTTGTACACAAAATCTCTTTCTCTGAGCAATTGTATTAGTATAAAATAATGTTTTGTACTTCTTTTTGAACATACAATATAGCTCAGTATTTGTATTACTTATTTTATATGATTTTTTGCTCATCTTTGTCAAGGGTGCCAATAATTATGGACCTGACTGTACATAGGGGATGAGACCAGAGAGGAGGAGGTTATAGAGAGCTGAGCATCATTTACTCTCACAAAGAAGAAGAATGTGAGAGCGAGAGAGCGAGAGAGCGAGAGAGATTCCTTTTGGCGCTTATCTCTCCAGTTCATAAACACTGAGAGGAGAGAGCAGCACTCTCAGTCTTCACTACGGCTGTTCAAGAGGTTTGAACATGGGGAACCAAACAGACAGAAGTACGGACTCATCGCAATGTTGAAATCGAAGCAGTGGAGGACAAATGATGAACACTGATTTGCCACCTTTCCCCCTCTCGTTTACATCCATGTCTGAAGAGGAATAAGAAGAGAACATTTAAAAAGGACTAGGTGAGTTTTCCTTCTTTACATCAATGGCAAATGAGTAGGGAAGAACATTTCCATAATGACTACCATGATTATTCTAAACTAACGTCCATTAACAAATCCATTGCATTAGTCCATCAGTGGTTCTTGGTAGACACAGAGAATAATGTTCCCTTTTTGCAGTGACGTACAGTGAGGTCGGTGCCTGGGTAAGCACTGGCTATTATCAAAGCCAGATTTACTCAGAAATAAACCTTGATGAAGCCCAAGTTCACCATACAACAGCTCCAACAACCAGAGTGACATAGGCTATTAATCGAAATTGACAAACAATTTTCACCAAATGTAAATACCAATGTAGCCAAGATACACAAGCGATAGCCTCCGATGGCGGCATATTTCATCCGATGACACAAAATGACACACTGCTCAACTCATCTCAGTCATAGACCGACGTAGCATCCACAGCTACAACTGATGGGTGGCACTAAAATACCAATATATAGACATTTCATCCGAATAATTCGCAACGCAAACTCCATTGCCTTTCGCAATGGATTTACAATTCTTCCAATGCGCGGCGTGCGCAAACACACACAGATAATACAATTATGTGAAATATTATTACACACACATATAAAATAAATAAGGTTCTAACAAAATGTCCTTATCAACAATCGAAATGCAATGGAAAATGCATTTAGGCCTACCTTACCTTGTAAATTATGTCAATTCGTCCGGTGAACCTCTAGGTGACAGCGTTGTAGAAGTCAAAAAGCAGAACCCCATTTCCGTTCTTTTATTCTGCATGCATACAGCAGGCCCACGATCATGGGAGACGCATTTCCAAGACCTCCTTCGGTTCCATTTTCACATTGGCATAAAAAGTCATTCCCATTCCCATTACGTCCACAAAGCAAAAGTAAATGTCCAAGATGTGTAAAAGTCAGGGGTAAAATGTATTAATTGGTAATGACGTTTCAGACAAGTGGACAGTCCACTTCTCACTGTTCACCTGCCTGACAGCTAGATTGTGGTGGTTGCCTGTCATGCCACGTCCTGTGTGTAGAGCTCCTGTTTGCTACCTCTGTCTTAACTTTCATTATAGTTGACATTCCACTTTTCGAACCCTCCAAACGGCACGTTACATTATTCCAACTTGGAAAATAGTTTGAGGTGCAATAGTGTCCATTTGTCAGGTTGTTTTTGCTAGCTAGCTAGCTTTGTTCAGTTCAAGGGATGCGAGCACCAAATTATGTAGACGTGCCCAAATGTGCACAGCTTACCCCAGGCAATACCCACACAACATGTTTTCGACAACGCTATCGCAAAATATGAAATTGGCTTAATGCAACAAATGAAACTTCAAGCTATGCAAAGCAGCGATGCCTAGTCTGACCCTGTCCATTAACAATGACTGGACTCCAGGAATGGCCGTGGCGGCAACGATTTGAATGTATTTGAATGGCTGAAGGAAAGGAAGGCATGAATACCCTGGCACCTTTCCTGAGGTGTTGATGCAGTTTTAGCAAATGTTTTGATTTTGAGCATAAAACCACCAGAATCATTGAGAAAAACATTACATAACCCAAAAATTTAAAAAATAATCATATCATAACTTTTTTATTATTAGGCTTTTCATAACAGCTTTTTTTCATTAGATTATCACAGGGTAAGCACTGCCTACAAGACATGGGCAGAAAATAGTTGTATTTTGTAGTTTATTTGAAAATAGCAACTTTCAAATACTCAAGGTAGTCGAATATAGTTTAGAGTTGAACTAAAAGGCAACAATTTTCTTTGATATTCAAATACAGGTATCAGAAAACCAAATCATATTTACAAGTATTTTGAATACCTGTCAGAAAACCAAATAATATTTGAAGGTATTTTAATATATGCAAGTTATTTGAAAAAAATATATATATATATTTGATGGCTGCCAAATATTTTATAAAGAACCAAAAACTACAACATTCATTCATTCATATATATATATATATATATATATATATATATATATATATATATATATTATGAATGAATGTTGTAGTTTTTGGTTCTTTATAAAATATTTGGCAGCCATCAAATATATATATATATATACACTGCTCAAAAAAATAAAGGGAACACTTAAACAACACAATGTAACTCCAAGTCAATCACACTTCTGTGAAATCAAACTGTCCACTTAGGAAGCAACACTGATTGACAATACATTTCACATGCTGTTGTGCAAATGGAATAGACAACAGGTGGAAATTATAGGCAATTAGCAAGACACCCCCAATAAAGGACTGGTTTCGCAGGTGGTGACCCCAGACCACTTCTCAGTTCCTATGCTTCCTGGCTGATGTTTTGGTCACTTTTGAATGCTGGCGGTGCTTTCACTCTAGTGGTAGCATGAGACGGAGTCTACAACCCACACAAGTGGCTCAGATAGTGCAGCTCATCCAGGATGCACATCAATGCGAGCTGTGGCAAGAAGGTTTGCTGTGTCTGTCAGCGTAGTGTCCAGAGCATGGAGGCGCTACCAGGAGACAGGCCAGTACATCAGGAGATGTGGAGGAGGCCGTAGGAGGGCAACAACCCAGCAGCAGGACTGCTACCTCCACCTTTGTGCAAGGAGGAGCAGGAGGAGTACTGCCAGAGCCCTGCAAAATGACCTCCAGCAGGCCACAAATGTGCATGTGTCTGCTCAAACGGTCAGGAAACAGACTCCATGAGGGTGGTATGAGGGCCCGACGTCCACAGGTGGGGTTGTGCTTACAGCCCAACACTGTGCAGGACGTTTGGCATTTGCCAGATAACACCAAGATTGGCAAATTCGCCACTGGCGCCCTGTGCTCTTCACAGATGAAAGCAGGTTCACACTGAACACATGTGACAGACGTGACAGAGTCTGGAGACGCCCCGTGGAGAACGTTCTGCTGCCTGCAACATCCTCCAGCATGACCGGTTTGGCGGTGGGTCAGTCATGGTGTGGGGTGGCATTTCTTTGGGGGGCCGCACAGCCCTCCATGTGCTCGCCAGAGGTAGCCTGACTGCCATTAGGTACCGAGATGAGATCCTCAGACCCCTTGTGAGACCATATGCTGGTGCGGTTGGCCCTGGGTTCCTCCTAATGCAAGACAATGCTAGACCTCATGTGGCTGGAGTGTGCCAGCAATTCCTGCAAGAGGAAGGCATTGACGCTATGGACTGGCCCGCCCGTTCCCCAGACCTGAATCCAATTGAGCACATCTGGGACATCATGTCTCGCTCCATCCACCAACGCCACATTGCACCACAGAATCTCCAGGAGTTGGCGGATGCTTTAGTCCAGGTCTGGGAGGAGATCCCTCAGGAGACCATCCGCCACCTCATCAGGAGCATGCCAAGGCGTTGTAGGGAGGTCATACAGGCATGTGGAGGCCACACACACTACTGAGCCTCATTTTGACTTGTTTTAAGGACATTACATCAAAGTTGGATCAGCCTGTAGTGTGGTTTTCCACTTTAATTTTGAGGGTGACTCCAAATCCAGATCCAGATAATTTCTGTGTGATTTTGTTGTCAGCACATTCAACTATGTAAAGAAAAAAGTATTTAATAAGATTATTTCATTCATTCAGATCTAGGATGTGTTATTTTAGTGTTCCCTTTATTTTTTTGAGCAGTGTATATATACACATACACTACCGTTCAAAAGTTTGGGGTCACTTAGAAATGTCCTTGATTTTGAAAGAAAAGCATTCTGACCTTCTAGGCAGAGTTGCAAAGAAAAAGCCATATCTCAGACTGCCATCTTAATCTTTTATTTTTATTGGCCAGTCTGAGATATGGCTTCTTCTTTGCAACTCTGCCTAGAAGGTCAGCATCCCGGAGTCGCCTCTTCACTGTTGACGTTGAGACTGGTGTTTTGCGGGTACTATTCAATGAAGCTGCCAGTTGAGGACCTATGAGGCTTCTGTTTGTCAAACTAGACACTCTAATGTATTTGTCCTCTTGCTCAGTTGTGCACCGGGGCCTCCCACTCCTCTTTCTATTCTGGTTAGAGCCCGTTTGTGCTGTTCTGTGAAGGGAGTAGTACACAGCGTTGTACGAGATCTTCAGTTTCTTGGACATTTCTAGCATGGAATAGCCTTCATTTCTCAGAACAAGAATAGACTGATGAGTTTCAGAAGAAAGTCATTTGTTTCTGGCCATTTTGAGCCTGTAATCGAACCCACAATTGCTGATGCTCCAGATACTCAACTAGTCTCAAGAAGGCCAGTTTTATTGCTTCTTTAATCAGCACAACAGTTTTCAGCTATGCTAACATAATTGCAAAAGGGTTTTCTAATGATCAATTAGCCTTTTAAAATGATAAACGTGGATTAGCAAACACAACGTGCCATTGGAACACAGGACTGATGGTTGCTGATAATGGGCCTCTGTATGCCTATTGTGATGTCATGAGAGGCTGTGTCCTGGAGGGACGTTACATCCCCCTGAGGTGGCTGCAAACCTAGACAGCTATGGCTCCATCTGCTGGTAGGGTCGGGAACTCCACCCCTCTATGGCCAATCTTCCCACGCAGCTGAAACAAATGAGGAGCTGATGAGCTGAAGGTTTGGGAAGGGAAGAGACACAGTCTCCAACCTGGGCTCTTTGGAGGACAAGAGTGCTGCACGTCCACTTCCATGAGGAATAGAAGGATTTGGAGATACTTACCTTTGGGAAATACTCACCTTTGGATATATGCACCTGTGGAAATACGTGTGGGACATTTGGAAGGACGTTTTGCTGGGTTGGCCACTAGCTGCAACGTGGAAGACAGTAAGACTGGGGGAAAAGTTATTTGAGCGGAGAGTTATGATTTTGGATGTGGAAGAGACATCCCTGAACTGTTAACCCTTAAGAGCCACCAGAGAACAGTATTGTGTTATACTTTCGTTAGTTTCCCAAGACCTTTAATAAAATCCTTGTTTTGGTTGAACCTGGTCTCCTTGCACTACTTGAGCAATCCCGCTGAAAGCTGTGTAGCCCTCGTGACGTCACAGATGGTGGAGAATACAGGCACGCTCAAGCGTTAATAGTGCATGTCAGAGGAGGATACCGAAGGTTTGATCACCCAGTTTTTCCAAGTTGGCCGTAGGCTCCCCGCCGACTGAAATGGAGGACATATTGAAAGCCCTTGTTGCTGGCCAGCAAGCCCAGATGCAAGCAACCGTGGCTCTCTTGGAGGAGCAAAAGAAAGCCAACCTTCTGAAGGCAGAGGAATTGCAGTTGCAGAGACAGAGGGTTGTCCAAAATGCCCGCCCAATAAAGGCAAGTGACTTTATATCTAAGATGGGAGCTACCGATGACATTGAGGCATACCTGCATGCATTTGAGGCCACGGCCACTAGGGGAAGCCTGGCCCAAGCAACAGTGGGTTGGTCTGTTAGCCCCCTTTCTAACCGGGGAATCGTTGAATGCTGTCCGGGACCTGGGCCCTGACCAGGTTACTGACTATGATGCCCTGAAGTCTGAGATCCTCAGCAGATATGGACTCACAAAGTTTGGTATGGCCCAGCGCTTTCACAGCTGGACCTTCCAACCAGACCAACCTCCTCGGGGCGCAGATGCATGAACTTGTCCGAATCGCAAGGAAATGGCTGGATCCGCAGAGGAATACAGCAGCGGCGGTGGTGGAGGCCGTTGTGGTGGATCGTTACCCTACGCGCCTGCCTTATGAGGCAAAACGGTTCATCAGTCAACAGGCCTTGACCACGGCTGATCTGACCGTGGAAGCTGTGGAAAAGTACCAGGCCACCGCGGAGATGCTGAATGCTTCCCGAAAAGACCCCAGGAGGGCGGCCCCACCACAAATGGGAAGAACCCGTCCAAAGGACCCCAAGGTCTCGAACCCAGCCACGTCAGGACTTATCCCGGCTCAGGGGGAGCCAGAAACCAGGCGGGTCCCAAGAAGAGTACACCAGGAGGGGGGGAAACTCGACAGTGTTACCGGATTGTGGGGAGATGGGACATATCTCCTGGCAGTGTGGGAAACCAGCCGAGGAACCTATGCCCACTGAGGAGTCCTCCAGCTCAGCACCCACACACCGTTTTGCCTCGCTCTTGGGAGTCGTAGATGGCGGCCCCGATCGACCCCCCACCTGCCCGGTAACTGTGAATCACCATGATGTGGAGGCCTTACTGGATTCTGGTAGCCGGGCCACCCTGGTGCGTAAGGATTTGGTGGGCCCAACGTGTCTGACCCCGGGAAAGTCCTCCCAGTTTCCTGTGTCCATGGGGACACCAGAGAATACCCCATTACTGAACTTACAATGACCAGCACACGGGGAACCATACACACGACGGCGGGGTGGTTGATTCCCTCCCCGTCCCTGTCCTAATTGGACGAGACTGCCCAGCCTTTTACCCACTCTGGAGAGAGTCTCAGGAGAGGATAACCCAGTACCTCGGAAACGGAGAGGCAAGACTCATCCTGGGAAGGCTCCGGTGCAATCCTCCGAGTTACTCACTCCCGCCCGGGCTCTGCTAGGGATGGCAGGTGCCCAGACCGACACAGAGACGGAGCTACAGAATCTGGACAAAGAACTGTCTGGTCTGAAGGGGACCGCTGAGAGGTATCGTTTGTTAAAGCAACAGTTAGACATGAAGACAGAAGAGTTAGATATCCTCCAGGCTAAACTCCAACAGAGCTCCTTCCATAAGCAACAGGAGGAGCTGGAGAGGCTGCGCAGGACCATCGAGAGTGTGAGGAGACCCTGCGCAGTAGTAAGGAGGTCCAGAAGAAGGCAGAGGAGAAGTACAAGGTGTTGGAGAACAAGATGAAGAATGCGGAGGCAGAGAGAGAGAAGGAACTGAAAGCTGCTCAACAGAAGCTAAACTCTGCTAAAACCAAGGCTGATGCGTTCAGTAAGAAACTCAAGGAGAGACAACAGGAGGCTGAGTCCCTGGTCCTAGAGGTGGAGGAGTTGAAGAGAGAGCAGGCTGGCAAGCACCACGGCAATGCGGACGCCCTCTCCCGGCGTGATGCCTTCTTCGCTGCCTTTACCCGACGAGGACGTCGGTCCCGAGGAGGGGGAGTGTGATGTCACGAGAGGCTGTGTCCTGGAGGGGACGTTACATCCCCTGAGGTGGCTGCAAACCTAGACAGCTATGGCTCCATCTGCTGGTAGGGTCGGGAACTCCACCCTCTATGGCCAATCTTCCCACGCAGCTGAAACAAATGAGGAGCTGATGAGCTGAAGGTTTGGGAAGGGAAGAGACACAGTCTCCAACCTGGGCTCTTTGAGGACAAGAGTGCTGCACGTCCACTTCCATGAGGAATAGAAGGATTTGGAGATACTTACCTTTGGGAAATACTCACCTTTGGATATATGCACCTGTGGAAATACGTGTGGGACATTTGGAAGGACGTTTTTGCTGGGTTGGCCACTAGCTGCAACGTGGAAGACAGTAAGACTGGGGAAAAGTTATTTGAGCGAGGGAGAGTTATGATTTTGGATGTGGAAGAGACATCCCTGAATTGTTAACCCTTAAGAGCTACCAGAGAACAGTATTGTGTTATACTTTCGTTAGTTTCCCAAGACCTTTAATAAAATCCTTGTTTTGGTTGAACCTGGTCTCCTTGCACTACTTGAGCAATCCCGCTGAAAGCTGTGTAGCCTCTCGTGACATCACACTATGTAGATATTCAATCCCAAAAAAAATCAGCAGTTTCCAGCTACAATAGCCATTTACAACATTAACAATGTCTACACTGTATTTCTGATCAATTTGATGTTATTTTAATGGACAAAGAAATTGCTTTTCTTTAGAAAACAAGGACATTTCTAAGTGACCCCAAACTTTTGAACGGTAGTGTATTTTGATTTGTTTAACACTTTTTTGGTTACTACATGATTCCATATGTGTTATTTCATAGTTTATGTCTTCACTATTATTCTACAATGTAGAAAATAGTAAAAATAAAGAAAAACCCTTGAATGAGTAGATGTGTCCAAACTTGACTGGTACAGTATATATTTTAATACCTCCAATAGCTAATAACCTTGAAGTTGATATGAATTTGGATGGGGGAGTGCAGTAGTTGGTTGGTCTGAGTTAGTCTCAGTAGTTTAGCAAAGCTGTGGGGGTTAATGCAGCTGGATCCATGGCTGGATTGCTGCATGGCAGTATAGAGTCCAATATTTAAAACAGTAAAGGCAGTGGTGTAAAGTAAGTAAAGTCGTTTTTTGGGGTACATGTACTTTACCATTTATATTTTTGACAAGTTTTAATTTACTATATTCCTAAAGAAAATAATGTACTTTTTATTCCATACATTTTCCCTGACACCCAAAAGCATTCATTACATTTTTAATGTTTAGCAGGACAGGAACATTGTCCAATTCATGCACTTATCAAGAGCACATCGCTGGTCATCCTGACTGCCTCTGATCTGAAGTACACACTAAACACAACTGCTTCGTTTTTCTAAGTGTTGGAATGTGCCCCTGTGTGATAGGTGATTTGAAGGAGTCAGGCGCAGGAGGGTAAATCACAGAATACAGAGTTTATTCCGTAGTACAGAGTTACTCTGGATAGGGTCAAACAGTCCAGTGTGCAAAACAGGCGCACTGAAACAAAAACAGGCACACTGGGAAAATATACCCCGGCAATACAAAATACACGTAGCTCAACCGAGCTACTCTCTCGTCACATTAAACAATCACCCACAAGGACAAGGGGGCAGAGGGAACACTTATACAATTACTAATGAGGGGATATGAACCAGGTGTGTAATAGACAAGACAAAACAAATGGAATGATGAGATGAGATGCGGCAGTGGCTAGAAAGCCGGTGACGACAAACGCAGAAGCCTGCCCGAACAAGGAGGGGAGGCAGCTTCGGAGGAAGTCGTGACAGTACCCCCCCCCCCACCCCACTTGACGTGCAGCTTCAGCAGCGCGCCGACACCGGTCTCGGGGACGGCCAGGAGGACACGGAGCATGGCGAGCCGGATGGCGACGGTGGAAATCCCACAACAGGGAGGGATCGAGGATATCCCTCACCGGGACCCAGCACCGTTCCTCCGGACCGTACCCCTCCCACTCCACGAGGTACTGAAGGCCCCCCACCCGACGACGCCTCGAATCCAGGATGGAGCAGACGGAGTACGCCGGGGACCCCTCAATGTCCAGAGGAGGCGGAGGGACCTCCCGCACCTCAGAATCCTGGAGCGGACCAGCCACCACCGGCCTGAGGAGAGACACATGAAATGAGGGGTTAATACGATAATCATGGGGAAGTAATAACCTATAAGTAACCTCGTTTATTCTCCTCAGGACTTTGAACGGCCCCACAAACCGCGGGCTCATCTTCTGGCAGGGCAGGCGGAAGGGCAGATTCCGGGTCGAGAGCCAGATTCGATCACCCAGTACGAAAACCGGGGCCTCACTGCGTGGCGGTCAGCGTTGGCCTTCTGACGACGCACAGCGTGTTGGAGGTGGACGTGAGCAGCGTTCCACGTCTCCTCCATGTGCCGAAACCAGTCATCCACCGCAGGAGCCTTGGTCTGACTCTGGTGCCGCGGTGCCAGAACCGGTTGATAACCTAAAACACATTGGAATGGCGTTAGGTTAGTGGAGGAGCGTGTTGGCCCACTCCAGGGCTTTCCCAGAGAAGCAGGAGACAAGGGTGGACACCTTCTTCCGCTCCGATGGGACCGGGCTGATGCTGGAATAATAGAGCTCCATTTGGAGGAGGAATCCCTGGCAGAGAGCAGCTGTCCCGTCAAACTCCCGTGGTCGGGATATATGGATCCCTCTGGGTGCTGGGGTGTGGGTGGCTGGATCCGGTCGCCCAGCTGGTCTCGACAGATCAGGTTCTCTCCTCTCCAGGCGTTGGACGACCTGGAGAACCCGATCCATTGCTTCTCCCAAGCTGGCTAGCATCGTCGAATGCTCCTGGACCCGTGCCATGACTCCAGGCATGCGCTCCTCTCCCGCTGACTCCATAGCGGGTGGGTGATTCTGTGATAGGTGATTTGAAGGAGTCAGGCGCAGGAGGGTAAATCACAGAATACAGAGTTTATTCCGTAGTACAGAGTTACGCTGGATAGCGTCAAACAGTCCAGTGCGCAAAACAGGCGCACTGGAACAAACAGGCACACAGGGAAAATATACCCCGGCAATACAAAATACACGTAGCTCAACCGAGCTACTCTCTCCTCACTTTAAACAATCACCCACAAGGACAAGGGGGCAGAGGGAACACTTATACAAGTACTAATGAGGGGATATGAACCAGGTGTGTGTAATAGACAAGACAAAACAAATGGAATGATGAGATGAGATGCGGCAGTGGCTAGAAGGCCGGTGACGACGAACGCCGAAGCCTGCCCGAACAAGGAGATGAGGCAGCTTCGGAAGAAGTCGTGACACCCTGGCAATCCGTATTTTTTTTAAAGAATACAAATGAATAGTGCTGTCTGGTCTGCTTAATAAAAGCAATTTGAAATGATTTATACTTTTATTTTTGATACTTAAGTATATTTTTGCAATTACATTTACTTTTGATACTTAAGTATACTTAAAACCAAATACTTTTAGACTTTTACTCAAGTAGTATTTTATTGGGTGACTTTCATTGTTATTAAGGTATCTATTAAGGTATCTTTACTTTTACTCAAGTATGACATGTACGTTTTCCACCACTGAGTAAAGGTTACTGCATGATTCAATGTTATTATTATTATAATTACTATAATTAATATTGGTAATTCAGAGAAACAAAATCTGTTTGGACACTTTTCCTTTGTTTAGAACATTTTAATGAATTATCACAGGTTGACATTGTTCATGTGTCACGCCCTGACTCAGGGGACTCTTATATGTTGAGTCAGGGTGGGAATATTCTATGTTGTGTTTTCTATGTTTCAGTCTAGGTGTTGTATATCTATGTTGGCCTGGTGTGATTCCCAATCAGAGACAGCTGTCGCTCGTTTTCTCTGATTGGGGATCATACTTAGGCAGCCTGTTGGCGTGCATTAGTGGTGGGATCTTGTTCCGTGAGTAGGCTTGTTTTGTGTTTAGCTTTAGGACTGCACGGTTTGTTAGTGTGTTTATTGGTGAAATAAACATGTACGCATTTCACGCTGCGCCTTGGTCTGACCCGTCCTTAAATGAACGTGACATCATGCCTCTCTGTGCAACAGAGCTGTGCATTAGCATATTATTATGTGCTTGGATGCCAATTTTGGAATGGGAAACCCCTGTTGATCTTTCTGTGAATATTGATTCGATTCACCCACATTTACATAACAGAGGTAGTTTTGTGAAACAAGCTCATGTGATGAGTTACCTTGTCTGGGACCTGAAGACTTACATTAGCTCCCTGAGCTAATACCGTGGTTTTAGCTTAGTGGGCTAACACTGAACCAGATCATGCCACCAATGTAACCGAGGTCTCCTGCAAGCCAACACAAGTCTTCAGGTCTTAGGCAAGGTAAACCATCATGTGATCTTGGTTCACTGAACCACCTGTATTATATTTTTCAATATGTGTTAGCAAAGAGGTATTAGTGAGACGAGATGTATTTACCCATTCACATGAAAAGGGTCTACCTTGATGCCACAGACCAGGAAATCAGAAGGAAAAAAATAAATCTCACTTGGTTGAATCCTCACAAGAGGAAAATACAATGACAGCGCCTAAATTGGACTACATTCATTCAGTATGAACTGTAGCATAACTCATATAAATATGAGTTGAAAAGTAAATCAACAATTTAGTTCCTTTTCTGTAAAAACAAATGACTTGCTCTTGCTACATACAGTACATTGGTTGGTGCGTGAAAGGTTTTCTAAATGGATGAGGTAATACATCAAGGTAGGCATCTCATTACAGAAGACATGTACAATCACAAGTTAATGGCTCCTTCAAAAGATATATATTTTGGGCACTTGATTCAATCATTTAAAAATTGTGTGTAAAACCCCTGAGGGTAACAAGTTTGTTATAATTTTTGGAAATAAAATCAGTTTCAAACTACTGTATATTATGGGCAAGAAGGCCTTTTGTTGATAGCTGTGCCCCTTGTAGCATCATGGTGTCAGTGTCCCTGTCTAGTTGCGTCCTTATTTTGCCCTTGTCTCTTATTTTTATTTATTTCTGTCACGTTCGTTGAATGACGGGTCAGACCAAGGCGCAGCGTGATATGCGTACATGTTAATTGAACTTAATAAACACACAACAAAGGAAACGAAACATGAAGTCCAAGGTAGCACACACAACATACCTTAACAAGATCCCACAACATGACAGTGCCAATAGGCTGCCTAAGTATGGTCCCCACTCAGAGACAACGAGCGACAGCTGCCTCTGATTGGGAACCCCACCGGCCAACATAGAAATATACATACTAGATCCCACACATAGAAAAAGCACAACAAGGAATATACACACCCTGACTCAACATATAAGCGTCCCCTGAGTCAGGGCGTGACAATTTCAATGCACTGACTGTAGTACTTTGATTGTCTTTCAATGAAAAGTGTGTATGTATTATTATTATTGCTATTATTATTAAGAATCAAATATGGAGGAATCATAATTATCGCAATTATTAACCTGTCTGTCCACATCTGACTAAGTAAATGTAATGTGAGGACATCTGCAGCATATGGCACAGCCACTGAAATCATATTTACAGTCAGGTCCATAATTATTGACACCCTTGATAAAGATGAGCAAAAACAGACTGTATAAAATAAATAATACAAATACTGAGCTATATTGTATTATCCCCAAAATTAGAAAATTACATTATTTTATACTAATACAATTGCTCAGAGGAGGAGATTTTGTTTAACTAGTAATAAAATAAAATCTAAAAAGACAGGGGTCAAAATTATTGGCACCCCTGTTTTCAATAATTCAGCATCCTCCCCTTGCGAGGATAACGACACTGAGCCTTTTTCTAAAATGTTTTATAAGATTGGAGATCCATTTGCGGCCAAGTTTCACCCTCCATTTGCGGCCAAGTTTCACCCTCCTGGCAGAAGCAACCGGGTTTTGGGCTAAAATGTCCTGGTAAAGTTCATGATGTCGTTGACCTTAACAAGGGCCTCAAGACCAGCGGGAGCAAAATATCCCCATAACATAAAATATCCACCACCATAGTTTAAAGTAGGTATGAGGTACTTTTCTGCATATGCCACTGGTGTGGGTGGCCAAAGAGCTCTATTTTCATGTCATCTGACCATATCACCAGTTTCAATCCAAGTGCCAATGCCATTTAGCAACCAGGCGGTGCTATAGTCAGATGACATGAAAATAGAGCTCTTTGGCCATGCACACCAGTGGTGGGTTTGGCGTCAAAAAACGGAAGCATATGCAAAAACGTACTTCATCCCTGGTTTTCCCGATTATTCCTTCCTGATTCCGGGAAGCCTCCAACCAGGATTTCTGGAAAACCAGGGAATTTATTGAAAGTTCCCGTAATTTTGCAACCCTACTCATACCTACTGTAAAATATGATGGTGGATCGTTGATGTTATGGGGCTATTTTGCTTCCACTGATCCTGGAGCCCTTGTTAAGGTCAACGACATCATGAACTTTAACCAGTACCAGGACAATTTAGTCAAAAACCTGGTTGCCTCTGCCAGGAGGCTGAATCCAATCACACATCAAAATCCACAAAGAAATGGTTAATTGACCACAAAATCAACATTTTGCAATGGCCATCTCAGTCTCCGGACATGAGCCCCTTTGAAAACCTGTTGTTTGAATTGAAGAGGGCAGTCCATAAGCGCAGACAAAATATATCAAGTATCTGTATGGTGGAATGGTCTAAGATCCCTCCCAATGTGTTCTCCAATCTCATAAAACAGGGGTGCCAATAATTTTGAACCTTCTTTAGAAATATATATATTACTTGTGAAACTTGTATTTGAGCATACAATATAGCTAAGTATGTGTTATTTATTTTATACTGGATTTTTTTGCTCATCTTTATCAAGGGTGCCAATTATTTTTGACCTGACTGTATGTGACATCCATTTCAATCCGTCTCAAAGCGCTCATTCACATTTGCTGCAGGCAAATATCAACAAGGTTATTCAAAAACTGCTAAATGTTGTTAGTTCAGACTGCAGTTAAACTAACTGTCACCTACACTGAGACAAGCAAAACCTTCCGTTTCTATTCTTTCCATTCATTATTTCCATTCTCCCCCTCAGGTGTTGTGTCCCCATAAACCACAATGGCTCAGTATAACTGTTCCTCTCTGGGTCTACCTGCCACCACTCCTGACCAGCTGGGTTGGAATGCATCCAGGGCCCTGGGCAACGTCAGTGCTGATGACATGGAGGACATGTGCCTGAGTCGGAGTCAGTACCTGGAGAAGTTTCTAGGCTTCCGGCGGTCACCCATGTTCCTGCCTGTCTGCATTACCTTCCTCATTATCTTCATTGTGGGAGTGTTAGGGAACATGCTCACCTGCACCGTCATCCTGCGCAACAAGGTGATGCGGACGCCAACCAACTACTACCTGTTCAGTCTGGCCGTGTCCGACTTATTGGTCCTAGTCCTGGGTATGCCGTTGGAACTCTACGAGATGTGGAGCAACTACCCGTTCCTGTTCGGTGCTGGCGGCTGCTACTTCAAGACCTTCCTGTTCGAGACGGTCTGCTTTGCGTCCATCCTCATTGTAACAGCGCTGAGCGTGGAGCGCTACATCGCCGTGATACACCCGCTCAAGGTCAAGCACGTCGCCACTCATGCCCATGCCAAGCACGTCATCCTGACGCTGTGGGCCATGTCCATGGCGTGCGCCGTTCCCAACACCAGCCTCCACGGGGTGGAAGTGCTGGGGCCCCGGTTCGGGAGCCAATTCCCCGAGTCGGCCATCTGCACGATTGTGAAGCCCCGGTGGATGTACAACCTGATTATCCAGGTGACCACGCTAGTGTTCTTTCTGCTGCCTATGCTCACCATTACCGGGCTGTACCTGCGCATTGGCCTGCAGTTGAGGATGAAGAGGGGCATGCAGGGTGTGGGGGCCGGGCCGGGTTTTGGTCCTGACAGCCACGGCAGCGTCCACAGGCAGCAGCAGACGGCACGCCACCGACAGGTCACCAAAATGCTATGTGAGTTTCTCATCCACTGTCTCTATAGTACCAGAATGTCCTGGACATGTGCAGATTATAGACCTACTGTATATCTATATTCAATTGTAATTTAAAACTCTTTCAATTAGCAAGATGCTGTGTAAGTCCTCGCCCACTTTCTCTACAGTACCAGAAGGGTTGAGAGGAGATGTCCCGGAAATGACAGATTATAGACTGATATCTCCATTGAATTGGGCTTTAAAGCTATTTTCTGAAGTACAAACTGAAAGATTTGTTCCTAAACATGTCCATTGTTACTTAAATATTGCTCTTGCTTTCTGAAGATGTCCTGGAAAGTGCCAAATTCTAGACCGATCTCTTTTGAATTGGGACTTAAAATTCTGTGCTGAAATACAAACCAAAATATTTCTATACATGTTAATTGTCACTTAAACATGTCTTGATCTCAATGTCTGCAAATGTATTTTATTCTGTCTGTCTGTCTGTCTGCCTGTCTATCAGCCCGTCCGCTTGCCTACCTGCCCCTCCGTCCATCTGTCTGCTTGCCTGTTTGTCCGTCTGTCTGTCTTTCTGTCCATCCATCCGTCCATCTAACTGTCCATCTTTCCACCAGGCGTACTGGTGATCGTCTTCGGCATCTGCTGGGCTCCTTTCCACATTGACCGCCTCATGTGGAGCTTCATAAGCTCCTGGACTGGCCACCACCACCTGGTCTTCGAGTACGTCCACATCGTCTCCGGGGTCTTCTTCTACCTCAGCTCGGCGGTCAACCCCATCCTCTACAGCCTCATGTCAACCCGCTTCCGGGAAATGTTCCGGCAGGTCACGTGTCGCTTCGGCCCATGCAGCAGTCACTTGCGCCGGCTGACCTTCCGTAGCACCCAACTGACCCTACGTAGTACCGTCAATGAGAAACCGCAACACAATGGGAGAATCACCCCAGACAGAGAGGAGCAGAACGTGTACGTAGACTCCCACAACCAGCCTGTATATGCCAATACAAGCCCAGATTAGATAAGGGTGAGGGGGTGGGGGTACCAAAATGAGGCACCAAAATGAACCAAGATTTGGTACCATATTTACCATATTTGTGACTGATTGAATGTGTACAGTGAGAGTGGATAGAGCGAAAGTTGTCTTTGACTTTGGACTCAAAATAGATTTCCCACAAACATACTAATTGTTTTGTGGGATATTCAAATGATTCTTCTGTGTAGATGAAAGTGTTTTTCATCCGGATATTAATATTCAGGTGGAACACATCATTTATAAGCTTATCTAATAATAAACAATACCCAGCTTTGTAAAATAGCTTATTCATATGTAATCAGTGAAGCTTGAATATCTTATTCTGTTCAAATGTTTCAGGAGACACAATTAGATTGTAATTGTCTTCTTAACTTTCTTCTTCAATGTGTTGTTGTACCATTCAGTGTACTAGCTATACCATCAAAATCCCACTCCCTATGAATGTATAGCACAGGCAATATGGAAGTATATGGGAGATGGAAATGACAGCTTTCATAGAAATAGAAAATGTGACATAGAATATACGCATGACATCCTTAAAGAAATAGAGGGAATTTCCATCAACAGTAAGTAAATACATATGCTAAACAAATGTTGTGTGCCTTTGTAGTACAACTCCAAAATGTATAGTATTTCGCTTCAAGTGCTTTCTGAAAACTGATATCTTGTTATTCCTGCATAAACTGATTTGGAATTGATAGTTTTTACAATGACAAAAGTTTTCAGCATCACTTACATTTTCATTGCTAAACAAAATGTATCATATTTAGGAATTATTTGCATGCTCCCATAAAGTCTCAAATGTTTTTCAACGGTCTTCAGTATAAAGAGATATAGTTGAGATACCTGTCATGTTGTCATGTGGGTTTAGTAAGGGCTTGATTGTTTACAGAAGACTAATTCATGTATTATATTGCTTTTAAGTAGCCTACTGTAAGGCATGCACATTAAACCAGTTTCAACAGTATGGTTTTATTGAGGAGATGCATGACAAATCAGTTTTTTATTTTTGTTATTTCTGTGTTTCAATTGCAACAGTGTAATTTAAACTTAATAGAAAAAAAAGACTGCATGGGGATTGCAAATAAATGCATCACAGGCATATCCTAAAGCCAATATGCATTTGATCACACAAGTTTGATATAACACATTCCTTCAAGATGAATAAGACTTCTCTTGACAATTCTCTGTGTGCCCTTGAGAATATTTCATAGGATTTATTATAGGGATAGCTAATTGTATTCAAAATCTGTCCGGTTGAATGACAGCGCTGAGGGAACAGTATAAATGTCCCACAGTTCGCTGGTATTACCTTTTACCTCTGCTGGATTTCTGCTCTCCTAATCAAGTAGTATATTAGACAAAACATTTCCTTAGCTGCCGCTTTTACGGAGAAGGACACTAATCCGGACACTTATAAGAAATCCCGCTATGCCCTCAGACGAACCATCAAACAGGCAAAGCGTCAACATAGGACTAAGATTGAATCCTACTACACCGGCTCTGACGCTCGTCGGATGTGGCAGGGCTTGAAAACTATTACGGACTACAAAGGGAATCGCAGCTGCGAGCTTCCCAGTGACGCAAGCCTACCAGACGAGCTAAATGCCTTTAATGCTCGCTTCGAGGCAAGCAACACTGAAGCATGCATGAGAGCACCAGCTGTTCCGGACGACTGTGTGATCACGCTCTCCGTAGCCGATGTGAGCAAGACCTTTAAACAGGTCAACATTCACAAAGCCGAGGGGCCAGACGGATTACCAGGACGTGTACTCAAAGCATGCGCGGTCCAACTGGCAAGTATCTTCACTAACATTTTCAACCTCTCCCTGACCGAGTCTGTAATAACTACATGTTTCAAACAGACCACCATAGTCCCTGTGCCCAAGAAAGCGAAGGTAACCTGCCTAAATGATTACCGCCCCGTAGCACTCACATCGGTAGCCATGAAGTGCTTTGAAAGGCTGGTCATGGCTCACATCAACACCATCATGCCAGAACCCTAGACCCACTCCATTCGCATACCGCCCCAACAGATCCACAGATGACGCAATCTCGATCGCACTCCACACTGCCCTTTCCCACCTGGAGAAAAAGGAACACCTACAGTGGGGAGAACAAGTATTTGATACACTGCCGATTTTGCAGGTTTTCCTACTTACAAAGCATGTAGAGGTCAGTAATTTTTATCATAGGTACACTTCAACTGTGAGAGACGGAATCTAAAACAAAAATCCAGAAAATCACATTGTATGATTTTTAAGTAATTAATTTGCATTTTATTGCATGACATAAGTATTTGATCACCTACCAACCAGTAAGAGTTCCGTCTCTCACAGACCTGTTATTTTTTCTTTAAGAAGCCCTCCTGTTCTCCACTCATTACCTGTATTAACTGCACTTGTTTGAACTCGTTACCTGTATAAAAGACACCTGTCCACACACTCAATCAAACAGACTCCAACCTCTCCACAATGGCCAAGACCAGAGAGCTGTGTAAGGATATCAGGGATAAAATTGTAGACCTGCACAAGGCTGGGATGGGCTACAGGACAATAGGCAAGCAGCTTGGTGAGAAGGCAACAACTGTTGGCGCAATTATTAGAAAATGGAAGAAGTTCAAGATGATGGTCAATCACCCTCGGTCTGGGGGCTCCATGCAAGATCTCACCTCGTGGGGCATCAATGATCATGAGGAAGGTGAGGGATCAGCCCAGAACTACACGGCAGGACCTGGTCAATGACCTGAAGAGAGCTGGGACCACAGTCTCAAAGAAAACCATTAGTAACACACTACGCCGTCATGGATTAAAATCCTGCAGCGCACGCAAGGTCCCCCTGCTCAAGCCAGCGCATGTCCAGGCCCGTCTGAAGTTTGCCAATGACCATCTGGATGATCCAGAGGAGGAATGGGAGAAGGTCATGTGGTCTGATGAGACAAAAATAGAGCTTTTTGGTTTAAACTCCACTCGCCGTGTTTGGAGGAAGAAGAAGGATGAGTACAACCCCAAGAACACCATCCCAACCGTGAAGCATGGAGGTGGAAACATCATTCTTTGGGGATGCTTTTCTGCAAAGGGGACAGGACGACTGCACTGTATTGAGGGGAGGATGGATGAGGCCATGTATCGCGAGATCTTGGCCAACAACCTCCTTCCCTCAGTAAGAGCATTGAAGATGGGTCGTGATGGGTCTTCCAGCATGACAACGACCCGAAACACACAGCCAGGGCAACTAAGGAGTGGCTCCGTAAGAAGCATCTCAAGGTCCTGGAGTGGCCTAGCCAGTCTCCAGACCTGAACCCAATAGAAAATCTTTGGAGGGAGCTGAAAGTCCGTATTGCCCAGCGACAGCCCCGAAACCTGAAGGATCGGGAGAAGGTCTGTATGGAGGAGTGGGCCAAAATCCCTGCTGCAGTGTGTGCAAACCTGGTCAAGACCTACAGGAAACATATGATCTCTGTAATTGCAAACAAAGGTTTCTGTACCAAATATTAAGTTCTACTTTTCTGATGTATCCAATACTTATGTCATGCAATAAAATGCAAATTATTTACTTAAAAATCATACAATGTGATTTTCTGGATTTTTGTTTTAGCATTGTCGAAATCAAAACCCAACCCTCAAGACATGATGAACTCACTTACAAAACTCAGTTTTGTACAAGGCTGACTTTGACAAAAATTATCCTATTTACACTTGAGTAGATTTTGACACTAGAATCTTTCTACTATCGATGCCACATAGGACATTTTGTATCAGATAAGTTGTTTATTGCCTTCAGTTGCGCTTTAATTGTTATACCAGGAGGGGTTCATGGAAGCCTTCTCGCCTGGCAAGAAGCAGAGCTCTTCAGAAAATATTCATACCCCTTGATTTTGTTGTGTTAAAGCCTGAATTCAAAATTGATTAAATATATTTTTTCTTCCCCAACTACACACAATACCCCATAATGACAAAGTGAAAACATGTTTTTAGAAATGTTTGCAAATTTCATGAAAATGAAATACAGAAATATCTAATTTTTGCACATTTATTGAAAATACAGTACCAGTCAAAAGTTTTGACACACCTACTCATTCAAGGGTATTTCTTAATTTTTACTATTTTCTAAATTGTAGAATAATAGTGAAGACATCAAAACTATGAAATAACACATATGAAATCATGTAGTAACCAAAACAGTGTTAAACAAATCCAAATATACACTACCGTTCAAAAGTTTGGGGTCACTTAGAAATGTCATTTTTTTCGAAAGAAAAGCAATTTTTTTGAATTACAGTGTAGACATTGTTAATATTGTAAATGGCTATTGAAGCTGGAAACGGCTGATTTTTAATGGAATATCTACATTGGCGTACAGAGTCCCATTATCAGCAACCATCAGTCCTGTGTTCCAATGGCACGTTGTGTTTGCTAATCCAAGTTGATCATTAATTTAAAAGGCTAATTGATCATTAGAAAACCCTTTTGCAATTATGTTAGCACAGCTGAAAACTGTTGTGCTGATTAAAGAAGCAATAAAACTGGCCTTCTTGAGACTAGTTGAGTATCTGGAGCATCAGCAATTATGGGTTCAATTACAGGCTCAAAATGGCCAGAAACAAATTACTTTCTTCTGAAACTCGTCAGTCTATTCTTGTTCTGAGTAATGAAGACTATTCCATGCGAGAAATTGGCAAGAAACAGAAGATCTCATACAACGCTGTGTACTACTCCCTTCACAAAACAGCGCAAACTGGCTCTAACCAGAATAGAAAGAGGAGTGGGAGGCACCGGTGCACAACTGAGCAAGAGGACAAATACATTAGAGTGTCTAGTTTGAGAAACAGACGCCTCATAGGTCCTCAACTGGCAGCTTCATTAAATAGTACCCACAAAACACCAGTCTCAACGTCAACAGTGAAGAGGCGACTCTGGGATGCTGACCTTCTAGGCAGAGTTGCAAAGAAAAAGCTATATCTCAGACTGGCCAATAAAAAGAAAATATTAAGATGGGCAAAAGAACACAGACACTGGACAGAGGAAGATTGGAAAAAACGGTTATGGACAGACGAATCAAAGTTTGAGGTGTTCGGATCACAAAGAAGAACATTTGGTAGACACAGATCAAATGAAAAGGAGTGCTTGATGCCATCTGTCAAGCATGGTGGAGGCAATGTGATGGTCTGGGGTGCTTTGGTGGTGGTAAAGTGGGAGATTTGTACAGGGTAAAAGGGATCTTGAAGAAGGAAGGCTATCACTCCATTTTGCAACGCCATGCCATACCCTGTGGACGGCACTTGATTGGAGCCAATTTCCTCCTACAACAGGACAATGACCCTGGCCTTGCTGCTATTCCAGTTTCAACTGTTCTGCCTGCGGTTACGAAACCCCTACCTGTCCCAGACCTGCTGTTTTCAACTCTTAATGATCGGCTATGAAAAGCCAACTGAGAGACCTGAGCCCTAGGACCATACGTCGGGACTACCGGCCGTGGTGACTCCTTGCTGTCCCCAGTCCGCCTGGCCTTGCTGCTATTCCAGTTTCAACTGTTCTGCCTGCGGTTATGGAACCCCTACCTGTCCCAGACCTGCTGTTTTCACCTCTTAATGATCGGCTATGAAAAGCCAACTGAGATTTATTCCTGATTATTATTTGACCATGCTTGTCACTTATGAACATTTTTGAACATCTTGGCATGGTTCTGTTATAATCTCCACCCGGCACAGCCAGAAGAGGACTGGCCACCCCTCATAGCCTGGTTCCTCTCTAGGTTTCTTCCTAGGTTTTGGCCTTTCTAGGGAGTTTTTCCTAGCCACCGTGCTTCTACACCTGCATTACTAGCTGTTTGGGGTTTTAGGCTGGGTTTCTGTAAAGCACTTCGAGATATTAGCTGATGTAAGAAGGGCTATATAAAATAAAATTGATTGATTGATTGATTGAATGACCCAAAGCACAGCTCCAAACTATGCAATAACTATTTAGGGAAGAAGCAGTCAGCTGGTATTCTGTCTATAGTGGAGTGGCCAGCACAGTCACCAGATCTCAACCCTATTGAGCTGTTGTGGGAGCAGCTTGACCGTATGGTACGTAAGAAGTGCCCATCAAGCCAATCGAACTTGTGGGAGGTGCTTCAGGAAGCATGGGGTGAAATCTCTTCAGATTACCTCAACAAATTGACAACTAGAATGCCAAAGGTCTGCAAGGCTGTAATTGCTGCAAATGGAGGATTATTTGACGAAAGCAAAGTTTGAAGAATCATTGTTTCTAACCTTATCAATGACTTCATTTCCTATGCAATTTAGCTATATTTCCTATTCAAACTCATTTCATGTATGTTTTCATGGAAAACAAGGACCCCAAACTTTTGAACAATAGTGTATTTCATATTTGAGATTCTTCAAAGTAGCCACCCTTTGCCTTGATGACAGCTTTGCACACTCTTGGCATTCTCTCAACCAGCTTCACCTGGAATGTTTTTCCAACAGTCTTGAAGGAGTTCCCACATATGCTGAGCACTTGTTGGCTGATTTTCCTTCACTCTGCGGTCCAACTCATCCCAAACCATCTGAATTGGGTTGAGGCCGGGTGATTGTGGAGGCCAGGTCATCTGATGCAGCACTCTATCACTCTCCTTCTTGGTCAAATAGCCCTTACACAGCCTCGAGGTGTGTTTTGGGTCATTGTCCTGTTGGAAAACAAATGATAGTCCCACTAAGCGCTAACCAGATGGGATGACGTATCGCTGCAGAATGCTGTGGTAGCCATGCTGGTTAAGTGTGCCTTGAATTCTAAATAAATCACAGACAGTGTCACTAGCAAAACACCCCCACACCATCACACCTCCTCCACCATGTGTGGGAACCACACATGCAGAGATCATCCGTTCACCTACTCTGCGTCTCACAAAGACACGGCGGTTGGAACCAAAAATCTCACATTTTGACTCATCAGACCAAAGGACAGATTTCCACCTGTCTAATGTCCATCGCTTGTGTTTCTTGGCCCAAGCAGGTTTCTTATTCTTATTGGTGTCCTTTAGTAGTGGTTTCTTTGCAGAAAATTCGACCATGAAGGCCTGATTCACACAGTCTCCTCTGAACAGTTGCTGTTGAGATGTGGCTGTTACTTGAACTCTGTGAAGTATTTATTTGGGCAGCAATCTGAGGTGCAGTTATTCTAATGAATGTATCCTCTGCAGCAGAGGTAAGTCTGCGTCTTCCTTTACTGTGGCGGTCCTCATGAGAGCCAGTTTCATCATAGCACTTGTTGTTTTTTGCGACTGCACTTGAAGAAACTATCAAGTTCTTGACATTTTCCGGATTGACTGACCTTCATGTCTTAAAGTAATGATGGACTGTCATTTCTCTTTGCTTATTTGAAGTGTTCTTGCCATAATTTGGACTTGGTCTTTTCCTACCTTGTCACAACACAACTGATTGGCTCAAACGCATTAAGAAGGAAAGAAATTCCACAAATTAACTTTTAACAAGACACAACTGTTAATTGAAATGCATTCCAGGTGACTACCTCATGAAGCTGGTTGAGAGAATGCCAAGAGTGTGCAAAGCTGTCGTCAAGGCAAAGGGTGGCTACTTTGAAGAATCTCAAATATAAAATATATTTTGATTTGTTTAACACTTTTTTGGTTACTACATGATTCCATATGTGTTATTTCATAGTTTTGATGTCTTCACTATTATTCTACAATGTAGAAAATAGTACAAATAAAGAAAAACCCTGGAATGAGTAGGTGTGTCCAAAGTTTTTACTGGTACTGTATCTAATTTACATACATAAGTATTCACACCCATGAGACAATACATGTTAGAATCACCTTTGTCAGCGATTACAGCTGTGAGTCTCTAAGAGCTTTGCACACCTGGATTGTACAATGTGCAATATATATATATATATATATATATATTATTTTATTCTTCAAGTTCTGTCAAATTGGTTGTTGATCATTGCTAGACTGTTTTAAAGTCACCATTGGCCTCATGGTGAAATCCCTGAGCAGTTTCCTTCCTCTCCGGCAACTGAGTTAGGAAGTTACACCTGTATCTTTGTAGTGACTGAGTGTATTGATACATCATCCAAAGTGTAATTAATAACTTCACCATGCTCAAAGGGATATTCAATGTCTGCTTTTTGTATTTTTACCCATATACCAATAGGTGCCCTTCTTTGTGTTTGAAATTCACTGCTCGACTGAGGGACCTTAGAGATAATTGAATATGTGGGCTACAGAGATGAGGTAGTCATTAGAAAATCATGTTTTCACTGTTATTGCACACAGAGTGAGTCCATACAACTTATTATGTGACATGTTAAGCACATTTTTACTCCTGAACTTATTTAGGCCTGCCATAACAAAGGGGTTGAATACTCAAGACATTTCAGCTTTTCATTTTTAATTAATTTGTAAAAATGTCTAAAAACATAATTCCACTTTGACATTATGGGGTATTGTGTGCAGATCAGTGACAAGGGGTGTGAATACTTTCTGAAGGCACTGTAAATCAACTTGCTTTGTGCCCACATGAATCATCAGCTCTATTTAGGTGTACTTATACCCTTATCACACTACTGAGCTGTGCCGAACTGTATTGCGCTGGCCTGGTAACGCATCCAACATAGTTGCTGAAACCGTGCTGGAAAGGACAACTTAAAAGAAGAACCTCAGAGCCAGCACTGTGCAGTTTGGCTTGATAGTGTGAAAAGGGTATTAACGAGCAGCTGAGTCGAAGGTTTAATTTAATCTTATATATACAGTATATATTCTCAGTGCCAGCAGGGCTATTCCTAGAACTGGATGGCTGGAAACTTTCATTATAAAACGTTCTACCAGAGCCCTCTGAGCACTATGAAACAAACACCACCACAAAAGTTTACATGACACAAAGTAACCACCAACATAAGGCACTAATGTGAGAATAAAAAGACTAAAGACGATACACTGTATATGTGTGGATTCTAACCCCCTTGGCATCACATCCACTCAGTCTGTGTAAACCCATTATATTGAAACTGTGTTCAAACTTTAGTAAAACAGCTCATTACTTGAAACAAAATATATTCTACTCAAGTCAGCATGCTGCGTGCCCCTGAGTTAATACCTCCATATATGGGCATCCTTCACAATTCAAAGCCACACCCCCATAGGAAGAATCTGGGGGTTTAATAACTCATGAGTAGTTGAACACAGGCATAATTAATGCTTTGAGTACAGGACGTGTACTCAAAGCATGCGTGGACCAACTGGCAAGTATCTTCACTAACATTTTCAACCTCTCCCTGACCGAGTCTGTAATACCTACATGTTTCAAACAGACCACCATAGTCCCTGTGCCCAAGAAAGCGAAGGTAACCTGCCTAAATGATTACCGCCCCGTAGCACTCACATCGGTAGCCATGAAGTGCTTTGAAAGGCTGGTCATGGCTCACATCAACACCATCATGCCAGAACCCTAGACCCACTCCAATTCGCATACCGCCCCAACAGATCCACAGATGACGCAATCTCGATCGCACTCCACACTGCCCTTTCCCACCTGGAGAAAAAGGAACACCTACAGTGGGGAGAACAAGTATTTGATACACTGCCGATTTTGCAGGTTTTCATACTTACAAAGCATGTAGAGGTCAGTAATTTTTATCATAGGTACACTTCAACTGTGAGAGACGGAATCTAAATGTCATGAACCCTGCATCCTGAGTCGGTTCCTGCCTGTGTTGCCATTTTTCTGCTCGGAATCTCCAGTTTCCTGAGGGTTCGTGAACGCTCCCGGCCTGGTTGCCGGGCAACGTTGCTAGGCGGGAGATCTCCCGATTAACCGCACCTGCATCTCATCAGCGGTCTGCACACCTGGTCCTGATCATCACCCTTCTTAAGCCCTGACCTGACATCCATTCCCTGCCGGATCGTTAGCCATGAACATCAATCTCCCGGAACCTTCACCTAACCCCTGCCTGGTTGTCGGCGGCTGCCGAGCCATTCTTGGATCTACCACTGCACCTCCACCAACTCATCTCCGCCTTCCGCTCTGTCCCCTGGATTATTCTACATCGTTTTTTGAATCTGTTAAATAAATACTCACCTTCGTTTCAACTCACCTTGTCCTGGTCTGCTTCTGGGTTCTGGCTTAGTAAACCGTGACAGAACGATCCGGCCAGAAATGAACCCAGCGGACCTGGACTCTGTTCGCCATGCCATTACCCATCAGGAGAAGATGTTGGGACAACATAGCAGGGCGCTACAGGAGATAGCTTTGTCCGTTCGGAACTTTTCTACCAGTCTGACGAAGATCCAGGCTCAGCTCAGTTTGCCGGTGGAGAATCCACGACCGGTTTCACCCATCTCGCCTGCCGCTTCTGGAGCTGTGCCCTTCCGTGAGCCCAAGGTTCCGACGCCTGATAAATATGATGGGGAGTTGGGAAGATGCCGTTCTTTCCTTATGCAGTGTGGATTAGTGTTCGATCTACAGCCCCACTCTTATGCCACAGACAAGGCTAGGATAGCCTTTGTCATTGAGTTGCTACGTGGTCGAGCTCTGGAGTGGGCTTCAGCCGTTTGGGAACAACAGGACACCTGCATGGCCTCATACCAGGAGTTCACGGCCGAGATGAGGAAGCTATTTGACCATCCCGTCCGAGGTATGGACGCAGCTAGGCGCCTGTTTTCGCTTCGCCAAGGAACTCGCAGCGTTGCCGACTTCGTGATCGAGTTCAGGACTTTGGCTGTGGAGAGTGGGTGGAATGAGGAGTCTCTGCAAGCGGCCTTTTACCAGGGGCTGTCGGAGCAGCTCAAGGATGAGTTGATCTCCTATCCGGAGCCTAGTGACCTGGACAGCTTGGTAGCCTTGTCTATTCGGGTGGATAACCGAGTTCGAGAGAGAAGGAGGGAGAAGCAATGGGGCCCGTCCACTTGTTCCCGGCGGTCGTCAAACTGCTCGGCTCGCTAAAGTTGGGAGGACTTTTAGCGAGCCAGTTTCAACCTCTCAATACCTCTGTCAGACCCGTTTCCGGCTACCCTCATGAACAGGAATCAGAGTCTAGCGATTAACGCTTCGTCGATTCAGGTGCCGATGGAAGCTTTATTGATGCCGAAGTGGTGGAACAGCTGGGGCTTTCCAAGGAGTGATTACCGGAAGCCATTGAAGCTACCACTCTGAACGGCAGTAGTCTGGCACGTATCACGATGAGGACTGAACCGGTTAAGATGCTGTTGTCAGGGAATCATTCTGAGGTGATCTCATTCTTCATTCTGCCTTCTTCCGATGTTCCTCTGGTCCTTGGATACCCCTGGCTGAAAGAACACAATCCCACGTTCGATTGGGTGACTGGCAAGGTAACTAGTTGGAGCCTTGAGTGTCATGCTAACTGCCTCAAGACTGCCAGTTCCCATTCTGTTCCCAGTCAGGTGATTGAGGCTAGACCCCCAGATTTGTCCCTGGTTCCCGAGACATATCACGATTTGGGGGAAGTGTTCAGTAAGCAGAGGGCTCTGTCACTCCCCTCCCCACCCGACCATATGACTGTGCCATAAACCTGTTCCCTGGAGCTGTCTATCCCAAGGGACGGTTATACAGCATCTCCCGACCTGAACGTGAGGCTTTGGAGACCTACATCAAGGAGTCCCTAGCGGCTGGTCTCATTCGTCCCTCATCATCACCCCTGGGGGAGGATTCTTCTTTGTGGGTAAGAAGGATGGCTCTCTTCGACCGTGTATTGATTATCGGGGTTGAATGATATCACGGTCAAGAACAAGTATCCCCTGCCCTTGATGAGCTCTGCCTTCGACTCCTTACAGGGTGCTACTGTGTTCACCAAGCTAGACCTACGCAATGCGTATCACCTGGTCCGGATCAGAGAAGGGGACGAGTGGTTGACGGGTTTCAATACACCGATGGGTCACTCGAGGTATCAGGTGATGCCGTTTGGACTGACCAATGCTCCAGCAGTGTTCCAGAGTATGGTGAATGACGTCCTGAGAGATATGATCGGTCTCTTTGTGTTTGTTTACCTGGATGACATTCTTATCTTCTCGAAGGAACCTTCCAGCCACGTCCAGCATGTCAGGCAGGTTCTGCAGCGATTGTTGGAGAATCGCCTGTTCGTGAAGGCCGAGAAGTGCGAATTTCACGCCCACACTACATCCTTCCTCGGGTACATCATCTCCAGGGGAGAGATCAGGATAGACCAGGAGAAGGTTAGGGCGGTTCTGGAATGGGCCCAGCCCGGTACGAGATTGCAGCTCCAGAGGTTTCTGGGGTTTGCGAATTTCTATCGCAGACCTGACATCCATTCCCTGCCGGATCGTTAGCCATGAACATCAATCTCCCGGAACCTTCACCCAACCCCTGCCTGGTTGTCGGCGGCTGCCGAGCCATTCTTGGATCTACCACTGCACCTCCACCAACTCATCTCCGCCGTCCGCTCTGTCCCCTGGATTATTCTACATCGTTTTTTGAATCTGTTAAATAAATACTCACCTTCGTTTCAACTCACCTTGTCCTGGTCTGCTTCTGGGTTCTGGCTTAGTAAACCGTGACACTAAAACAAAAATCCAGAAAATCACATTGTATGAATTTTAAGTAATTAATTTGCATTTTATTGCATGACATAAGTATTTGATCACCTACCAACCAGTAAGAATTCCGTCTCTCACAGACCTGTTATTTTTTCTTTAAGAAGCCCTCCTGTTCTCCACTCATTACCTGTATTAACTGCACTTGTTTGAACTCGTTACCTGTGTAAAATACACCTGTCCACACACTCAATCAAACAGACTCCAACCTCTCCACAATGGCCAAGACCAGAGAGCTGTGTAAGGACATCAGGGATAAAATTGTAGACCTGCACAAGGCTGGGATGGGCTACAGGACAATAGGCAAGCAGCTTGGTGAGAAGGCAACAACTGTTGGCGCAATTATTAGAAAATGGAAGAAGTTCAAGATGATGGTCAATCACCCTCGGTCTGGGGCTCCATGCAAGATCTCACCTCGTAGGGCATCAATGATCATGAGGAAGGTGAGGGATCAGCCCAGAACTACACGGCAGGACCTGGTCAATGACCTGAAGAGAGCTGGGACCACAGTCTCAAAGAAAACCATTAGTAACACACTACGCCGTCATGGATTAAAATCCTGCAGCGCACGCAAGGTCCCCCTGCTCAAGACAGCGCATGTCCAGGCCCATCTGAAGTTTGCCAATGACCATCTGAATGATCCAGAGGAGGAATGGGAGAAGGTCATGTGGTCTGATGAGACAAAAATAGAGCTTTTTGGTTTAACCCTCCCGTTGTCCTGGGGTCAAAATGACCCGCCACTGTGTTGAACCATCTTTATTCAATTTTAAAAATTTTTGGATCATTTGTGAGAAGGAGGCCGTGATACTTTCTTTAAAGTCTCACTGCCTCCTTCTCACAAATGATCTCAAAAATATAAAAATTAAATAAAGTTGGTTCAACACAGTGGCGGGTCATTTTGACCCTAGGACAACGGGAGGGTTAAACTCCACTCGCCGTGTTTGGAGGAAGAAGAAGGATGAGTACAACCCCAAGAACACCATCCCAACCGTGAAGCATGGAGGTGGAAACATCATTCTTTGGGGATGCTTTTCTGCAAAGGGGACAGGACGACTGCACTGTATTGAGGGGAGGATGGATGAGGCCATGTATCGCGAGATTTTGGCCAACAACCTCCTTCCCTCAGTAAGAGCATTGAAGATGGGTCGTGATGGGTCTTCCAGCATGACAACGACCCGAAACACACAGCCAGGGTAACTAAGGAGTGGCTCCGTAAGAAACATCTCAAGGTCCTGGAGTGGCCTAGCCAGTCTCCAGACCTGAACCCAATAGAAAATCTTTGGAGGGAGCTGAAAGTCCGTATTGCCCAGATACAGCCCCGAAACCTGAAGGATCGGGAGAAGGTCTGTATGGAGGAGTGGGCCAAAATCCCTGCTGCAGTGTGTGCAAACCTGGTCAAGACCTACAGGAAACGTATGATCTCTGTAATTGCAAACAAAGGTTTCTGTACCAAATATTAAGTTCTGCTTTTCTGATGTATCAAATACTTATGTCACGCAATAAAATGCAAATTAATTACTTAAAAATCATACAATGTGATTTTCTGGATTTTTGTTTTAGCATTGTCGAAATCAAAACCAAACCCTCAAGTCATGATGAACTCACTTACAAAACTCAGTTTTGTACAAGGCTGACTTTGACAAAAATTATCCTATTTACACTTGAGTAGATTTTGACACTAGAATCTTTCTACTATCGATGCCACATAGGACATTTTGTATCAGATAAGTTGTTTATTGCCTTCAGTTGCGCTTTAATTGTTATACCAGGAGGGGTTCATGGAAGCCTTCTCGCCTGGCAAGAAGCAGAGCTCTTCAGAAAATATTCATACCCCTTGATTTTGTTGTGTTAAAGCCTGAATTCAAAATTGATTAAATATATTTTTTCTTCCCCATCTACACACAATACCCCATAATGACAAAGTGAAAACATGTTTTTAGAAATGTTTGCAAATTTCATGAAAATGAAATACAGAAATATCAAAGTTTTGCACATTTATTGAAAATACAGTCCCAGTCAAAAGTTTGGACACACCTACTCATTCAAGGGTATTTCTTAATTTGTACTATTTTCTAAATTGTAGAATAATAGTGAAGACATCAAAACTATGAAATAACACATATGAAATCATGTAGTAACCAAAACAGTGTTAAACAAATCCAAATATACACTAACGTTCAAAAATTTGGGGTCACTTAGAAATGTCATTTTTTTCGAAAGAAAAGCACTTTTTTGGTCCATTAAAATAACATCAAATTGATCAGAAATACAGTTTAGACATTGTTAATATTGTAAATGGCTATTGAAGCTGGAAACGGCTGATTTTTAATGGAATATCTACATTGGCGTACAGAGTCCCATTATCAGCAACCATCAGTCCTGTGTTCCAATGGCACGTTGTGTTTGCTAATCCAAGTTGATCATTAATTTAAAAGGCTAATTGATCATTAGAAAACCCTTTTGCAATTATGTTAGCACAGCTGAAAACTGTTGTGCTGATTAAAGAAGCAATAAAACTGGCCTTCTTGAGACTAGTTGAGTATCTGGAGCATCAGCAATTATGGGTTCAATTACAGGCTCAAAATGGCCAGAAACAAATTACTTTCTTCTGAAACTCGTCAGTCTATTCTTGTTCTGAGTAATGAAGACTATTCCATGCGAGAAATTGGCAAGAAACAGAAGATCTCATACAACGCTGTGTACTACTCCCTTCACAGAACAGCACAAACTGGCTCTAACCAGAATAGAAAGAGGAGTGGGAGGCCCCGGTGCACAACTGAGCAAGAGGACAAATACATTAGAGTGTCTAGTTTGAGAAACAGACGCCTCATAGGTCCTCAACTGGCAGCTTCATTAAATAGTACCCACAAAACACCAGTCTCAACGTCAACAGTGAAGAGGCGACTCTGGGATGCTGACCTTCTAGGCAGAGTTGCAAAGAAAAATCTATATCTCAGACTGGCCAATAAAAAGAAAATATTAAGATGGGCAAAAGAACACAGACACTGGACAGAGGAAGATTGGAAAAAACGGTTATGGACAGACGAATCAAAGTTTGAGGTGTTCGGATCACAAAGAAGAACATTTGGGAGACAGACCAAATGAAAAGGAGTGCTTGATGCCATCTGTCAAGCATGGTGGAGGCAATGTGATGGTCTGGGGTGCTTTGGTGGTGGTAAAGTGGGAGATTTGTACAGGGTAAAAGGGATCTTGAAGAAGGAAGGCTATCACTCCATTTTGCAACGCCATGCCATACCCTGTGGACGGCGCTTGATTGGAGACAATTTCCTCCTACAACAGGACAATGACCCAAAGCACAGCTCCAAACTATGCAATAACTATTTAGGGAAGAAGCAGTCAGCTGGTATTCTGTCTATAGTGGAGTGGCCAGCACAGTCACCAGATCTCAACCCTAATGAGCTGTTGTGGGAGCAGCTTGACCGTATGGTACGTAAGAAGTGCCCATCAAGCCAATCGAACTTGTGGGAGGTGCTTCAGGAAGCATGGGGTGAAATCTCTTCAGATTACCTCAACAAATTGACAACTAGAATGCCAAAGGTCTGCAAGGCTGTAATTGCTGCAAATGGAGGATTCTTTGACGAAAGCAAAGTTTGAAGAATCATTATTTCTAACCTTGTCAAGTACTACATTTCCTATGCATTTAGCTATATTTCCTATTCAAACTCATTTCATGTATGTTTTCATGGAAAACAAGGACCCCAAACTTTTGAACAATAGTGTATTTCATATTTGAGATTCTTCAAAGTAGCCACCCTTTGCCTTGATGACAGCTTTGCACACTCTTGGCATTCTCTCAACCAGCTTCACCTGGAATGTTTTTCCAACAGTCTTGAAGGAGTTCCCACATATGCTGAGCACTTGTTGGCTGATTTTCCTTCACTCTGCGGTCCAACTCATCCCAAACCATCTGAATTGGGTTGAGGTCGGGTGATTGTGGAGGCCAGGTCATCTGATGCAGCACTCTATCACTCTCCTTCTTGGTCAAATAGCCCTTACACAGCCTCGAGGTGTGTTTTGGGTCATTGTCCTGTTGAAAAACAAATGATAGTCCCACTAAGCGCTAACCAGATGGGATGACGTATCGCTGCAGAATGCTGTGGTAGCCATGCTGGTTAAGTGTGCCTTGAATTCTAAATAAATCACAGACAGTGTCACTAACAAAACACCCCCACACCATCACACCTCCTTCACCATGTGTGGGAACCACACATGCAGAGATCATCCCTTCACCTACTCTGCGTCTCACAAAGACAAGGCGGTTGGAACCAAAAATCTCACATTTTGACTCATCAGACCAAAGGACAGATTTCCACCGGTCTAATGTCCATCGCTTGTGTTTCTTGGCCCAAGCAGGTTTCTTCTTCTTATTGGTGTCCTTTAGTAGTGGTTTCTTTGCAGCAATTCGACCATGAAGGCCTGATTCACACAGTCTCCTCTGAACAGTTGCTGTTGAGATGTGGCTGTTACTTGAACTCTGTGAAGTATTTATTTGGGCAGCAATCTGAGGTGCAGTTATTCTAATGAATGTATCCTCTGCAGCAGAGGTAAGTCTGGGTCTTCCTTTACTGTGGCGGTCCTCATGAGAGCCAGTTTCATCATAGCACTTGTTGTTTTTTGCGACTGCACTTGAAGAAACTATCAAGTTCTTGACATTTTCCGGATTGACTGACCTTCATGTCTTAAAGTAATGATGGACTGTCATTTCTCTTTGCTTATTTGAAGTGTTCTTGCCATAATATGGACTTGGTCTTTTCCCAAATAGGGCTAGCTTCTGTATACCCCCCCTACCTTGTCACAACACAACTGATTGGCTCAAACGCATTAAGAAGGAAAGAAATTCCACAAATTAACTTTTAACAAGACACAACTGTTAATTGAAATGCATTCCAGGTGACTACCTCATGAAGCTGGTTGAGAGAATGCCAAGAGTGTGCAAAGCTGTCGTCAAGGCAAAGGGTGGCTACTTTGAAGAATCTCAAATATAAAATATATTTTGATTTGTTTAACACTTTTTTGGTTACTACATGATTCCATATGTGTTATTTCATAGTTTTTATGTGTTCACTATTATTCTACAATGTAGAAAATAGTACAAATAAAGAAAAACCCTGGAATGAGTAGGTGTGTCCAAAGTTTTTACTGGTACTGTATCTAATTTACATACATACGTTTTCACACCCATGAGACAATACATGTTAGAATCACCTTGTCAGCGATTACAGCTGTGAGTCTCTAAGAGCTTTGCACACCTGGATTGTACAATATGTGCAATATATGTATTATTTTATTCTTCAAGTTCTGTCAAATTGGTTGTTGATCATTGCTAGACTGTTTTAAAGTCACCATTGGCCTCATGGTGAAATCCCTGAGCAGTTTCCTTCCTCTCCGGCAACTGAGTTAGGAAGTTACACCTGTATCTTTGTAGTGACTGAGTGTATTGATACATCATCCAAAGTGTAATTAATAACTTCACCATGCTCAAAGGGATATTCAATGTCTGCTTTTTGTATTTTTACCCATATACCAATAGGTGCCCTTCTTTGTGTTTGAAATTCACTGCTCGACTGAGGGACCTTAGAGATAATTGAATATGTGGGCTACAGAGATGAGGTAGTCATTAGAAAATCATGTTTTCACTGTTATTGCACACAGAGTGAGTCCATACAACTTATTATGTGACATGTTAAGCACATTTTTACTCCTGAACTTATTTAGGCCTGCCATAACAAAGGGGTTGAATACTCAAGACATTTCAGCTTTTCATTTTTAATTAATTTGTAAAAATGTCTAAAAACATAATTCCACTTTGACATTATGGGGTATTGTGTGCAGATCAGTGACAAGGGGTGTGAATACTTTCTGAAGGCACTGTAAATCAACTTGCTTTGTGCCCACATGAATCATCAGCTCTATTTAGGTGTACTTTTACCCTTATCACACTACTGAGCTGTGCCGAACTGTATTGCGCTGGCCTGGTAACGCATCCAACATAGTTGCTGAAACCGTGCTGGAAAGGACAACTTTAAATGCAAATCAATTTATAACATTTTTGAAATGCGTTTTTCTGGATTTTTTTGTTGTTATTCTGTCTCTCACTGTTCAAATAAACCTACCATTAAAATTATAGACTGATCATGTCTTTGTCAGTGGGCAAACGTACAAAATCAGCAGGGGATCAAATACTTTTTTCCCTCACTGTACATTATGAGATTATTATGGATAAGAGCGATATAATTTGTGTTTGTCAAACGGCAGCCAAGCATCAATCATTATGTCACCAGAATAAGACCCTCAATATTTAAAGGTGCATCAACCATATCAAGTGCACTTTCACCACCCTGTGAAGTTCATCATAACTGCATGTTTTCCCAAGTCGGAGTGGGAGGACCACAAAACATATCATCATGCAACTCCCAAGTTTACTTCGATATGATGGTTATTAAAGTAAGATTTGCGGATAAAGGCATTTCCATTGCCATTTATTGCATGATACATGTTACCAACACAAAAAGATCCCACCGACACAAAAAGACCTCACCATGTCGAACGAGCAAATTGTCTGTTTCCATCAGCCCGGTCGTGACTTTTTTCATGTGAGGTTATTCATCCACATGAAATGGTTAGATGGTAGAGGTATTGGTGCAACATAATTTGGTCCATAGGCAGTTCATTTCATGGGTAGTTATTCTAATCATAGAGTTCCTATAATTACTATTTAATTCTGTAGTTCTGTCAATTCTAACAGTTTAGGATGGTTCAAATGGGTTTTAACTGCAAATTGCTGTTGCGCACCTCATGGTAAATGGAATAAAAGTGTCTTTGTTGCTTTACTAGGCAGTGGAGAGTCATGAATTTTTCATGAGGGGTTCTATTGAAGACGGGTACATCACATCATATTATGATGTCCTGGCCCCAAGCTGCACCACAGGATTGGTTTTACTAATTGGAACAAACTTCAGGAAATTTTTCCCAAACATAATTTCTACCTGCGAGTGTTTACACGGAGTCCTACAAATGAGTTTGCCAAAACTAATTAGTATGAATTGAAAACAATAAAAACAAAGATCTGAGCACAACAGAAGCTCAAAAAAGTTTTGTAAGTAATTAGTGTGATGCGGGTTGCATTGTCACACACACATTATCTCTTACTAATTGGGGTCAGGGGTTCATCCCTGGAAAGGTCCTTATTAAAGCAGTTTATTAGCTAGATAATGACCAACACTTTCATTGGCTTTCTAGCTAATGATAACACTGATAGACAAGTAGCATAATGTAGCATCTCATATTCAACATTTGCTGAAATACAAGAGTCATCCCAACATTAAAGAGGCTAGATTGAACTTTTTCCTCCGAGAGCTCGAGCCAACAGGGGTCCCCATAAATGGCCAGAAATATTACGAAGAAATGACCTGATTGGACAGAAAGGGCACACCTCCCAAAAACCAAACATAATAGAGTATGATTCATGTTAGATTCTGTTTAGAAATTGCTGTGTTTAGTAGTGCCAAAGATTTTTATAACTAAACCAAGATAAACCACAGTCTGTCGTTTCAAATGGGAACAAATGAGTCATAGTGGACAGAACAAGCAAGGAGGTCGGCAGAGCCAAGCACTAGCTAGCGAGATCCTATTGGCGCGTTTTAGCAAGCATTTGCATATTTCCGTTAGGGGATGCCTACTCTGTGAAGTGCGCATGTGCAATAACTCAATTCGCCTTGGCACTCCTTCTAAATAACAAAACATTTTGAAACTTTGGAAAAGGTTAAAGTCTACTAAACTTAGTCCACTCTGTTCGTAACAAATTCTAGTTTTGGGAACAGAAAACTGTATGGAGATCAAATGTTCCATCGATGAGAAAATGTGCAAAATAATCGGCCAAAATCCATCTCGTTCCATCTTCTCCTTCTGCGGGCCACTGGGCTTCCTCTCACTACCATATTTGGTAGTGAGTGGAAACGCTAAACGGTTGCTTCACATTTCTACATCCTGTGAAATATCTCGCATTGTTCTATCTGTGGTAGCGCTGAGCGATTAACTCACTTGTCAAGGTTTTTTTCGGTTATTAAACAACTAATTGACCAACGGCGGTTCGATTACTTGAATTACAGTTATTATTTTTTTGCTCAATAGGCCGTTTTTCTAGAGAGAAATCAAATCATTCACGACATAAATGTAGTCAAGAACTATGTGGGATGCTGGGCTGATTCGAAGTTGTAGTTTTCATTAAGCAAATATTGAACCTAGTTCAGCGCAGAAACGTGGTAGTTAAACTACAATAACCATAATCCATTATCCATCGTGCCTGTTCGTCCCAGCTCCGGACAGAGGCGGAGACACACAGACCATATGAGACCGCATGCGAGAGGAATGTACACAACATTGACAAGCGGGATAGAGACATTTCGTGAGGGAGCTCTTCCCAATTGATAGTTGTAGTAGTTGGTAATAAGCAGTCTTTAAAGTATGTCTTATCTACTTTGACAAACTAGTAAAATGATTTCGTCAGCCAGCTAGCTACTAGCCTAGCTAAATAGGATGACTCGTTCTATGGGGAGCACAGAGATAATGTCACATGGTTGTCTGGCTGGCCTGCTGCTAATGCCTGAGCAGAGATGAGATCATGACTAAGAAATTAAAAATAAAGTCATCAAATAAAAACGTATCAATATACACAACTGAAATATTTTATTAAGGTAAAGTAAGTAACTCCCGAGTGGCGCAGTGGTCTAAGGCACTGCATCGCAGTGCTAGCTGTGCCACTAGAGATCCTGGTTCGAATCCAGGCTCTGTCGATGCCGGCCGCGACCGGGAGACCCATGGGGCGGTGCTCAATTTGTCCAGGGTAGGGGAGGGAATGGCTGGCAGGGATGTAGCTCAGTTGGTAGAGCATGGCGTTTGCAACGCCAGGGTTGTGGGTTCGATTCCCACGGGGGGCCAGTATAAAAAATGTATAATGTACGCACTCACTAACTGTAAGTCGCTCTGGATAAGAGCATCTGCTAAATGACGTAAATGTAATGTAAATAAATTATGGTTAATAAGTGATAAGCAGTAATAGGCATTCACTCTTAATGTTTTATTCTGTGTTGTTACAGCATTCAACCCGATGTCAGTGTCAGGAAAAAGGCAAGTGATGGCTGAGGGAAACTGTAAAATAATTGTTATTTCATAATGCATTTAATGTAAAAAATTAAATAAAACGAAATCGAAAACCAACCTCAAAAAGCACTAATCACTCAGAACTAGTGTTTATGATTAGGGGGTACCAAGGTTAGAATTAATTGCATCAGATTGCAGTAATCCAGATTACAATTAGCGGTCCGTTTGACCCGATAAAATGATATCAGTTTGGAGGAGTTATTAGCACTGTGGGCTAGGTAGGCTTTGCAAAGTGTCCCACAGACAGAAAATGTATTTAGAAATATACTATCCTCTCACTGCTTTACATCCAAAAGAGCTATTATTAGTTACCCATACTGTTGCATCCTAAGATGCTGGGTTCTTTTACTGAAGACTCCGAAGCGTACGTATAATAACCAGAACCAATTTATTTCAAGTTCTCCTTAACACATTCCGGTCGACCACCGTGTACAGTGTCTTCAGCCGAACTCTTCAATACATCATTGAACTTTCACCGCCCTTGCATCACGTAATCCAATCACTTCAATGCAAGAACGGAAACCCCATTGTCATTTGTTAATTAAAATAACTAAACCCCTGCATACAAATCCCATTGGCTATTTGCAACCATTTTAAATCTAAACTCATTAACACATAATACATTTCTCAATACACCACACTCCTCCCCGGAAATTCTCACTTCCTCTGAAAACATCCTTGATGAACATCATGGGTTTTCCAAAACAGTTTTTCACTTATCAACTCATATAAGTGGTGCAGTGGTCTAAGGCACTGCATCGCAGTGCTAGCTGTGCCACTAGAGATCCCGGTTCTAATCCAGGCTCTGTTGTAGCCGGCCGCGACCGGGAGACCCATGGGGTGGCGCACAATTGGTCCAGGGTAGGGGAGGGAATGGCTGGCAGAGATGTAGCTCAGTTGGTAGAGCATGGCGTTTGCAATGCCAGGGTTGTGTGTTTGATTCCCACGGGGGGCCTGTATGAAAATAAATATATATAATAATGTATGCACTCACTAACTGTAAGTCGCTCTGGATAAGAGTGTCTGCTAAATGACTAAAATGTAAAAAAATATACAACCTGTTTACAGATCCAATCGGTCCGGAGGCCTTCTGACCCTTTTTGGATGCTCACGGCCTGGCACAATTTGTGTCTCTGTATTCGTGCCCGTCACAGTCGTAGTGTCCAAGTCCCAATCAGAGATGTTCCACTCTGACACATTCAGGTCTTCTCTTTCATTGTGTTGCATCATCATTTGATCCACATGCTTCTTACACAATTTTCAGTCTGCACCAAGTTGGTTATAGGACCAAGTACCCTTTTCACAACCCCCGGGTACCCATTTCAATCCCCCCAGCTTCCAGCTAGAGCTGGAAGAGCTGGAACGTCTGTTTTTGGTCCTAGTATTTTCACAAGAGGCTGATGGTCTGTCAGCAATGTAAACTTACCACCATATAGGTAGTCATGGAACTTCATTAGCCCAAATATGATCCCTAGGGCCTCCTTCTCTATTTGAGAATAGTTCACATCTGTCTTAGTGAGTGTGTGTGAGGCATATGCAATAGGCCTCTCACTACCGTCAGGCATTGTTTGTGAGATGACAGCACACCCCATATGGTGAGGTATCACAAGCCAATATTACTGGCATGTGAGGGTCGTAGTGCACTAACACTGAGGAGGAAGACAGCTGGGTCTTCGTTGTTTCAAATGCCTGCTGACATTGTTCTAACCACACCCAAGGTCTATCTTTCTGTAAGAGCTCTGTCATAGGTTTGATGAGAGTAGAGAGATTCTCCATGAACTTGCCATAGTAGGTAAGTAAAGCCAGATATGCTCTGAGCTCTGTCACATTCATTGGCACTGGAGCCTTTGCAATGGCTTCAGTCTTGTCCTGCACTGGATGTGGCCCCTGTTCGTCTATCCTGTGACCTAAGTAAGTGACACTAGATTGAAAAAATGCACACTTGTCCCTGTTTACTCTTAACCCAAGCTCTTGCAGCCTCTGTAACACTGCTTCTACGTTCTGTAAGTGGTCCTCTGCCGATTTCCATGTGATAAGAATGTAATCCAGAAAGCACACAACCCCAGGTAAACCCTGTAAGACCTGGTCCATAATCGCTTTAGCCTTTACCACACCCATTTCACCACTAAACACCTCAGCATATTTATCGCACAGCTGTGCAACTGGGTCTGACACATGGTTCACTCTTGACCAATCTAATTGTAGGTGCTGAATCCAGTTTCTTCCCATTAGCGTAGGACCCTTCCCTTTTGACACTAATAGGGGTAGTGGTAACACCTTCCCTTTTGACACTAATAGGGGTAGTGGTAACACCTGAGCACCACTTTAACCTCCAGCTTTCTCAATAACTGAATAGGCTGAGCTGAGTAAGTTCTCAAAACAACATCACATGGTTGCAGTTTATGCTTCTTAAATCTGCTGTTGTACAGCTTCTCTGAGATAATAGACATGGCAGCCCCAGTATCTACCTCCATCTTTTCCTGTTACATCTCACCATGACCATATACGGTTTCACATACTCACGTTCACTACACACAGTAAAAAGTTACAAGTCCTCTACTGACTGGTGATTTTCGACTGTGCTGGACCGTGCAGGCAATAGCAGTTCTGCCTCCTCAACTTGTTCTGTCGTCAAGTAGCGTGTCCCCTTCACTGGATTAGAGTGCGCTGTTTGAGAGCGTTGCTTAGAAAACGCGCTGTTCCCCGCAGATACTCTTCCCCTGCAAACCCTTTCAAGATGTCCAGTCTTCTGGCACGCTCTGCATTGGAACTCCTTGTAGGGGCAAGTCTGCTGTGAATGTCCTGTCCCCAAACAGCAAAAACAGGCCTTTGACATCTCCCCCCTCTAGTCTGACATCCACTGTTTCTCCCTGGAGGATACGGGTTGATGCCCCTCCCGTATTGTGGTCAACTGAGACGGTGTCTGCTGGAATTTCTGCATACTCTGGGCTGTGCACTCAAAGTTGTTGACAATGTCCAATACTTTTGCCCATGTTAAATTCTCCCCTTATGCCGCGCTTAACATCTTGCCCCGCAGCTCCTTACTGGCAACTCCATAAACTAGCTGATCCCTCAGCTGCCCCTCTAGTGCAGCCCCAAACTCACATGTAGCGGTCAGTCCCTTTAGCGATACTATATACTCAGCTAACGTCTCTCCCGCCAACTGTTTCCTATTCCGAAAAACAAGAATCGCTCTTCATATGTGCTGAAGCTCTCATTAGCCTCCTGGAAACACAAACCGGTCTCACTACTGAAAAGTGCCATGGCTCTCATTAGCCCACACGCCTTTTCTTCCCAGCTGACCAGCTAATCTACTATTACTAGCTAACTTTTTAGCTCCTTCACTCAGTTGGTCATCAGTAGTCTGATGATTTTGCCTCAGAATTCCATTATCCTCATAGCCAGTTGTTGCATCCTAAAATGCTGGGTTCTTTTACTGAAGACTCCGAAGCGTACTTATAATAACCAGAACCGATTTATTTAATGTTCTCCTTAACACATTCCGGTCGACCACCGTGTACAGTGTCTTCAGACGAACTCTTCAATACATAATTGAACTTTCACCGACCTTGCATCACGTAATCCAATCCCTTCAATGCAAGAACGGAAACCCCATTGTCATTTGTTAATTAAAATAGCTCAATCCCTGCATACAAATACAATTGGCTATTTGCAACCATTTAAAATCTAAACTCATTAACACATAATACATTTCTCAATACACCACACATACATTTACAGATAAGGCCAGTGAAAAGCACAACACTGCCAAAGGTAGGCTACACATCATCACTTGACACTTCTGTTAAAAGGATAGTTCAGTGATTTAACATATTTACATTTTTAGTCATTTAGCAGACGCTCTTATCCAGAGCGACTTACAGTTAGTGAGTGCATACATTATTATTTTTTTCATACTGGCCCCCCGTGGGAATCGAACCCACAACCCTGGCGTTGCAAACGCCATGCTCTACCAATTGAGCTACATCCTTGAGACGAGTTCATTTTCACAATGGCCCCAGACACACTGTATATATGACTGAGTCCTTCTTTTGTCGATAAGCTCCTCAGAAACATTCCATTCAAAACAGCCTACTAGATATGTGTTTCCTTATCTTGAAAACAGTCTATGGACAAGAAGTGACTGCAATACACACTTTTGGATTTGACTGCCAGCAATGTTCAACATTTTACATTTACATTTACATTTTAGTCATTTAGCAGACGCTCTTATCCAGAGCGACTTACAGTTAGTGAGTGCATACATTATTTTTTTTATTTTTCATACTGGCCCCCTGTGGGGTTATGTGCATCGTCCTTCATGTTTAGGCCTACATTTTGTTGCTGGTTTCATAAACTATGCTGGTTCAATTCAGTTCAATTGTGTCAGTACCTTAGAAACTAACATCCAATTCTAATATGTTCTTTATTAGGCTATAAGTTATTTGTACACTAACAACCAATGTTCCCCTTTATTTTCAGGCAGGCCTCAAAGGGCTTTGAAGCAACATCCAGGGTTACCAGACATTTATTTTTGGGCATGGGCCCTGTCCCACTTAAGGTGAGCATATAGCTAGCAGCATAGGCCTACATTTGTTTACATCTATTCAAACTGAATGTTTATAAGATACACCTTACATAACACAGGGTACACAAGGTACAGGCACTGGTTTAACACCTACTAAAGCAATCTAATGTTGGTGACTTCATCCATGGTGTTTTAGTTTGAATATTTGCCAATTACAATAGAATAGGCGTACCTTTAGTTTAATGCCATGGCCCTATACCATTCAAAGCTGAGTAATATGGTATGCTTTCAACTAACTACATTTTCTTGCATTTTCATCTTGAGTTCTGTGTCCAAATCAAGTGTCAGTGCATGACACCTCTAAACCAAGATTAGGAGAGGTGTTGAATGTAGAACTTGGCTTGGGGGGGACACAGCAATTCCAGACTATTATTGTAGTCATCACCACAGCAGCTAGCTAGGTCTATTTTTACGCACGCGTTTCTGAATATAATAGAGGCCAGAAAATACCCACACCAGGATGACACTTGACTTCACCAGCTTGCATGACAAGTTTTATATTTCCAGCAAGGAACTCCAAACCGAAACATGCCACGAGCTTGTAACGTTAGTGGTATACAACAACCTTATCCTCCATCTCATCAGGTTTCACCATGACTTGTTAGCTAGCTAACTAACGTTAGCTCCAGTATAAGTTTAGGGGCTAACGACTCATATAGCTTGGATTTTTAGCTAACGTTACTTAGATTCTGAACTAATGTTTTGGTCACTCACTTTAAATTTACTAAAACTAGCTAACATTCGCTAGCTAGCTAAGCTAGGCCCTGCTGCCACTTTACTGCTGCTGCTAGCTAAGATGGCTAACCAAAAGCCAAGGCAGCACGCTTGGCTAGCTAACGTTATAGTTAGCTAACATTATAACGAGCTAGCATCAACATGAGCATATTGGCATTCTCCATGTAAGTCAATCTCCCCCATTCAGCATGTTTTATATGTCATGCCCAAATCATCTCAAAATAATTTAAAACCAATTCATTGAAAAAACGCACTTCTTTTAGGAAGTAATTTGTGCATGACATGTGATACATGCGAAACAGGGGATATTGACTTTCATGGGGAATTGATCCCATGTAAATATGTAAATATTTAAAATCAATGAACTATCCCTTTAACAGTAGTGTCAAGTGATGATGTGTAACCTACATTTGGCAGTGTTTTGCTTTTCACTGACCTTACCTGTACATTTACGGGGACTACCTACGCCACAGAGCTAATAACTCATCTCCACTAGATGGTCATACAACATGTGTCAAACTCAAGGCCTTATATACACTGAGTGTACAAAACATTAGGAACCCCTTTTTCCCTCAGAACAGCCTCAATTCGTTGGGGAATGGACTCCACAAGGTGTCGAAAACGTTCCACAGGGATGCTGGACCATGTTGACTCCACTGCTTCCCACATTTGTGTCAAGTTGGCTGGATGTCCTTTGGGTGGTGGACCATTCTTGATACACACTGGAAACTGTTGAGCGTGAAAAGCCCAGCAGCATTGCAGTTCTTCACACTCAAACCGGTGCACCTGGCATCTACTACCATACCCTATTCAAAGGCACTTAAATATTTTGTCTTGCCCATTCAAACTCTGAATGGCACACATACACAACCCATGTCTCAATTGTCTCAAGGCTTAAAAATCATTCTTTAACCTGGCTCCTTCCCTTCATCTACACTGATTGAAGTGGATTTTAACAAGTGACATCAATAAGGGATTATAGTTTACTCCGCCAACACCACGATCAGCTGGCGCAACTGGGTGTGGCTATGGATGAGGTCAAGAGGATTCACCTCCAACTAGCGGAGGGCCTCCTACCACGAGTCGTCCCAGCAAGCCAGCCGTCCAGCCTACCCAGCAGTCCGCCCAGGTCAGCAATGCCCAACTGTCCCTCCCGACAAGAATGACGAGACTCCATCCAAATGCAGTGGCTTCCTACTCCAGTGCTCCCTCTATTTCGGCCATCAGATGGGAGCCCCCACCACTGAAAGCTCCAAGGTTGCCACTGTCATTTCCCTGCTGACTGGACGGGCGTTGGAGTGGGCTGCGGCCGTCTGGGAGAGAGGAGAGGAAGAGCTGGATTCCTACGAGAGGTTCATGGCTCTGTTCAGGGCGGTCTTCGACCATCCACCGGAGGGCAGAGAGGGTGGTGAGTGACTGCTCCAACTCCGGCAGGTGCCCAGACCGCTGCGGAGTACGCCCTTACCTTCCGGACCATGGCAGCCTCCAGCAGATGGTATGAGCCGGCGCTCCACACCCTATTCCGAAGAGGACTGTGCGAGGAGGTCCAGACGGAGTTGGCGTGCCGGGACGACAATCTTGGACGCGCTCATCACAATGGCCATACGTCTGGACAACCTTCTTCGGGAGCGCCGGCGCCCCCGTCGCCTCTCGCCCTCCTCCTTTGGCCGTCCTGAGGCAGAACCCATGAAGGTAGGGGCCACACACCTCCCCAAGGCAGAGCGGTGTCGCCGGAGACAGCTGGGGCACAATGTCAGGGCACTACGAGTACTTGGTGATGCCTTATGGATTAGCCAATGCACCGTCTGTGTTCCTGGCGTTCGTGAGCGAGGTGTTCCGGGACATGCTTGGGCGCCAGGTGGTCGTGTATATCGACGACATCCTGGTCTAGTCGGCCACCTTGGAGTATCACATCGCCCATGTCCGAGTAGTCCTGGGACGCCTCCTGGAGAACCGTCTGTATGTGAAAGGGGAGAAGTGCCAGTTCCATCAGGTCGCTGTCTCCTTCTTAGGATACCGGATCAGCCCGTAGGGAGTGATGATGGATGAGAGGAAGGTCGAGGCAGTCAGGTCATCATGGCCAGTCCCAACCACCGTAAAGGGGCTACAACGGATTTGGGGGTTTGCCAACTTCTACCGCTGCTTTATTAAGAACTTCAGCTCCATCGCCTCTCCTCTCACCTCCCTCCTCAAGGGCGGTCCCCGTAAGTGTGGAGTCCTGCAGTCGATGAGGCCTACCACCTACTGAAGAGGCGTTTCACCTCCGCCCGTTGCTGAAACACCCATATCCTACTCTGCCCTTCGTGGTGGAGGTGGACGCCTCAGAAGTGGGCGTGGGGGCCGTCATGTCCCAACGCCAAGGTAACCCACAGTAATTGTATCCATGTACATACTACTCAAAGAAACTGTCTCCTGCAGAGAGGAACTAAGGCTTCAGTGACCAGGAGCTCCTGGCGATGAAGTTGGCATTAGAGGAGGGGAGACACTGGTTGGATGGCGCCAAGGACCCATTTATCATCCTCATCGACCATCGGAACCTGGAGTACATACAGACAGCGAAGCGGCTGAACCCGCGCCAAGCAAGGTGGGCCCTTTTCTTCACTAGATTCAACTTCACATGGAGTGAAGTCTGTCACTGACCGCGGGCAGCATTTGGTAAGCCTACACACCCACACACACACTCATCTACCCCTCCCTGCTCTGTTTTCAGCTACGTTAGCAATGTGGGTCGACACACAAGTTAACTTAGCGATCTCAGTTCATACATTACACACATTATTCTTACCTCCCTTCAGTAACAGTTTGGTATGGTATAAGGAATACGCAGACAAGCTTTCATGTTTAATTTAAGTGACGTTTATTGTACTTATCAATGTTATGGATGAGCGCGCTGTTTGTTTATTTCTGTTCCTCTCTCTCCGTCTCTATAGCTTCCGGGTATGCTGGAATAAGGACCCGAGCTACGGCAATTGGGCTGGTGCTTGTCCCAAATGGCGCGTTCATGTGAATGGGTGTATTGGAAGACACCATGTCAGTAGTGATGGGATTCTGTAAATGTGTTATATTGTGCTATATTGTATTATGATAAACCGATTGCAAAGGTTCAATGAAGGTAATTCATGATATGTTTAGCTGAGTGGAAAATGTAGGCTTTGATGTTTGTAATGAGTTTGGTATGTTCTGATGGGAGGGGCTTCCCCTACAAAAGGAGCCTCTCTTTCAGTTCAGGGGGCTTTTGATGGAGCTGTTGATGGAGCAGCACTGTTTAGCTGTCCCCATAATGTATACTTTTGGTGGCAGTACTTTTTTTTCTTCCAGAATCACTATGTAAATAAACACCCTTGCACAGAAGTACTTTTGCAGATCTGCCATCGTTTTATTTGGTAGAGGTTAGGTTTTCCAGGTAAGCCTTCTGGCCTATTATACGCGACACTGACTGACATAGAAAAACAATACTTATTCCCAAAGTAAAAACTCAATTTCAATTTCAGCTTACCCCCTTATCGAAAAAAACAGGCTTCTGGCAAACAGTTGTGGCAAACCTTTGGCCAATTTGTCGCAAAATTGCGGCAAGTTCATATTTTCACATGCAAATTAGTTTTGTGGCAAACTGTTGCAGTAAATTTGCGGCAAGCTCATATTTTCACATGCAAATTAGTTTTTGGGCATACTGTCATGGTACATTTGTGGCAACTTGTGAACTTCTGGCAAACAATTCTGGGAAACTTGTGGCGAACATTCTGTTTGCTGCAAACTCAGTATGATAATGCAAATTAGATCAGGTTTTTGGTTACATAAACCAAATCACATAACTTTAAATGAACTTACTTCTCAGAGAAAAAAACTAAAACATGAAATGTAATAAATATGCAAAACATTTATTCAATGTCTTAACATATCAAAAAATAAATCCAATACAACTTGAAATCATCAGCATGGTAATGAAGAAAAGAGCAAAGGCTGGATATTTCCTAAATTGTTTATTTAATATTTTTATGTAGCTACAACATTTATGAGAGAAATGTGAACACTATGGGGATGTTGACCTTAGGATGTTTAAAGGGGCAACTACATCATTATTTACACGAGCTAAGTGATAAATGGGCAATAGATTTCAACCAATGGACATTTAAAAGATAATTAACAACATTTAAATAATTAAAACAAAAACAAAATCAAACTATTGGAGTCCTTCATCCAAAGCTTGTTGAATGCATGCACTGAAACAATCAGAAAACACAAAATAAATAAAATTAGGATACTGAAAACAATTACTGAAAACATTTTATTTTGGCATCTTAAAAATGTAGACATTTTGTTATGCCTATAACAATTCATATTCATTTTTCAAAATGAATTTGTTACGCAAAAAAAATGCTGAGTTAAAAATAACCCAATTTGGGTCATTTCGACAACCCAGCGCTGGGTCAATAGTGGAAAAAACACAGCATTTGGTTAATTCAACCCAGTGGGGTTGGGTTGTGACGTAAACGTTTTTTACCCCATATGTAACTCTGTGTTGTTTTTATTGCACTGCTTTGCTTTATCTTGGCCAGGTCGCAGTTGTAAATGAGAACCTGTTCTCAACTGGCTTACCTGGTTAAATAAAGGTGAAATAAAATAAAAAATAAAAAGTAAACCCAGCACATTGGGTTGCGGGATTTACCCAGCAGCTGGGTAATAATTTATATAATCCTTGGGTTATTTTCAGTGTAATCCTAATTTCAATGTTGCTTATATATTTTTGCCTTCCCTTTCACCCCCTCCCTTTCCTACACACAATCAAGAGACAATGTTGAATGACAAATAATTAATTTGCATTGCCAGCATTTCAGAATATACACCACGTCAGAAAATTGTCCACAATGTACAAGAATATATACATTTTTTAAATAGCACATTGAAACAAAGCCCTTTTGTATAAGTTTGTGTTATATCATAAGATAATTATCAATCCTATTTTATGAAATCTTAGAATTTATTTATATTATTTCATTAACCAAACAGTCCAAACATCAGACTAAAGCCTCAGCTGATCTTGATGTGCACACTCAGATTGCAATCTGATAAAAACAAAACATGCATGCGTGTGACACTGTCTTAAGTGGTATTAACAGAGACCTGTCTATGAGACAGTGCCAGAGCAAATTAATAGATATTCACATTCACTGACACACTTCAGCTATCTTAGGCTATCTGAGGTGACAGCACACACACACCCCATGCTGTTTTGCCATACAACAATGTTTTACATTTGGGTCGATTCAAAACATTGTTACACAGAGAACAAGTGTAAAATATTACATTTGAAGGTCACTCCTAAGGACATGGCCTAATGACTGTCATTACTTAAGTAATAACTGTATTTCACTCATAAAGCACTTCTCACAATTCCCAAAATGTAACATTTGTATTTAAAATCAATTGTTGTGATAGAATGAAAGCGTAGCGGAACATGCTTCAGCCCAGCTTGTGTCACGCCCTGACTCTGAGGACTCTTATTTGTTGAGTCAGGGTGTGATTTTCTTTGTTGTGTATATTCATTGTGGTTATGTTCTATGTTGGATTTTCTATGTTTTAGATCTAGAATGTGTAGATCTATGTTGGCCGGGATGGTTCCCAATCAGAGGCAGCTGTAGCTCGTTGTCTCTGATTGGGGACCATACTTAGGCAGCCTTTTGGCATTAGTTAGTTGTGGGATCTTGTTCCGTGTGAGGTATGTTATTTGTCTACCTTGGACTTCACGTTTCGTTTGTTGTTTTGTCGTGGTGTTTAAGTTTAAATAAACATGTATGCTTATCACGCTGCGCCTTGGTCCGTCCCGTCTATTAACGATCGTGACAGAAGATCCCACCAAACGAGGACCAAGCAGCGTGTTCAGGAGCAAACACCGGGAATTAAACAGGAGGTTACTTTAGTAGATGTCCTCCTCGGTTGGGGGAGAATTACGGAGGAGGAGGCCGTCCGCTACCGGAAGGCGATGAAGGAGGATGCCCAGGTAGGAGAGGTGAAACGGCGCCAACAGTGCCGACGACGGAGACCCGAGAGGCAACCCCAAAAAAAATTTGGGGGGGGGGGGCACACGGTGTGGACGACGAGGCAGCAGGAGGCAGTGACAGGGCAGATCTGCAGGTTAGGAGAGGAGGCCACCAGGTTACGGGGGCTATTGGTTCAGAGGGAGCAGGAGTTATTAGGTCAGAGGGAGGTGCTACAGGAGGCTATAAGGGAGAAGGAGAGAGGCACGGCGAGAGGAGCTGGTTAGGCAGCAGAGCAAGTGGTGCGTGTCGCCAGTCTGGTCCGGCCCGTTCCTGCTCCCCGCACTAAGCCAGTGGTGCGTGTTACCAGTACGGCCCGACCCGTTCCTGCTCCCCGCACTAAGCCAGTGGTGCGTGTTCCCAGTACGGCCCGACCCGTTCCTGCTCCCCGCACTAAGCCAGTGGTGCGTGTTCCCAGTACGGCCCGACCCGTTCCTGCTCCCCGCACCAAGGTAGTGGTGCACGTCACCAGCCCGGCCTGGCCTGTTCCTGCCCCTCGCACCAAACCAGTGGGCGCGTCGCCAGCCCGGCCCGGCCTGTTCCTGCCCCTCGCACCAAACCAGTGGTGCGCGTCGCCAGCCCGGCCCGGCCTGTTCCTATCCCTCGCACCAAACCAGTGGTGCGCGTCGCCAGCCCGGCCTGTTCCTGCCCCTCGCACCAAGCCAGTGGTGCGCGTCGCCAGCCCGGTCCGGCCTGTTCCTGTGTCTCGCACCAAGCCAGTGGTGCGTGTGTCCAGTCCGGCACGGCCCGTGCCTGTTCCACCGGTGCCTGGTCTGGCACCGGTCAGCTGCTCCACTCCGGAGCCATAGCAATCCGCTCCACCGGGGTCCGGTCCAACTCCGGTCAGCGGATCCACTCCGGAGCCAGAGCAATCCGCTCCACCGGGGTCCAGTCCAGCTCCGGTCAACCGCTCCACTCCGGAGCCAGAGCAGTCCGCTCCACCGGTGCCTTATCCAGCTCCGGTCAGCGGCTCCACTCCGGAGCCAGAGCAGTTCGATCCACCGTCGTCGGGTCCAGCTCCAGTCAGCGGTTCCAGTCCAGACCCAGACGTCAGCCCCTCTCCAGGTTCGGGGTCTCCCACACCAGGGTCCAGACAGGGCTTGGTACGTCGTGGGAGGAAGGAGAGGGGAAGCAGCGCGCCGAGGTCCAGACCAGACCACGGGCGCAACAGAGAGGTGGAGAGTAAGTGGTGGTCACGCCCGGAGCCGGATCCGCCTCCGAGGCGGAATGCCCACCCGGCCCCTACCCTGTTATGTTTATGTGGCGCGGTCGGAGTCCGCACCTTTGGGGGGTACTGTCACGCCCTGACTCTGAGGACTCTTATTTGTTGAGTCAGGGTGTGATTTTCTTTGTTGTGTATATTCATTGTGGTTATGTTCTATGTTGGAATTTCTATGTTTTATATCTAGAATGTGTATATCTATGTAGGCCGGGGTGGTTCCCAATCAGAGGCAGCTGTAGCTCGTTGTCTCTGATTGGGGACCATACTTAGGCAGCCTTTTGGCATTAGTTAGTTGTGGGATCTTGTTCCGTGTGAGGTATGTTATTTGTCTACCTTGGACTTCACGTTTCGTTTGTTGTTTTGTTGTGGTGTTTAAGTTTAAATAAACATGTATGCTTATCACGCTGCACCTTGGTCCGTCCCATCTATTAACGATCGTGACAGCTTGGGACAGAAAATGTAATTATATATACACAGTATATGAATCATACAAATACTGTATATAATGTGACGATCTCGGGTTAAACAGACGCTGGGAGACAGGAAGCAAGTACAGGGTGAGGATTTAATAAATAAAAGACATGGAACAAAACACGGACAGCGTCTGGACGGGGGAAACGAAACAACATCAATGCAGACACGGGGATTTACATTTACATTTACATTTTAGTCATTTAGCAGACGCTCTTATCCAGAGCGACTTACAGTTAGTGAATACATATTTTTTTTTTATACTGGCCCCCCGTGGGAAACGAACCCACAACCCTGGCGTTGCAAACGCCATGCTCTATCAACTGAGCTACATCCCTGCCGGCCATTCCCTCCCCTACCCTGGACGACGCTGGGCCAATTGTGCGCCGCCCATGAGTCTCCCGGTCGCGGCCGGCTGCGACAGAGCCTGGGGATCAAACTGGGGAACAGACAGATATAGAAGGGGCAATCAACAAAGTGAACGAGTCCAGGTAAGTCCAATGAGCGCTGATGCGCGTAATGATGGTAACAGGTATGCATAATGATGGGCAGCCTGGCGCCCTCGAGCGCCAGGGAGGGGGAGCGGGAGCAGGCGTGACATATAAAGATTTATGTGCAACAGTAGTTGAACTAAAGGCAAACAAGCACATTTCGTACAGTAGGCAAAATGCATTAAAACAAACTAAAATTCAATTTAATAAGCTATAAATAGTGCCTTAAGAGCATATTAGCATTGTAATATGAAGGGGAAGGTAAAGGAGATACCTAGTCAGTTGTCCAACTGAATGCATTCAATTGAAATGTGTCTTCTGCATTTATCCCAACCCCTCTGAATCAGAGAGACACTCATGGCTCATCCATCCATTGATCTATTAATTCACAGGAACACTTCCTCCTATTACTTCTCACACTACATACAAGAGAATATACTTTCCCACTATTGTTCAGTGGGAAAAAGACATGCTCGCAGCAGTCTTACTGCGGGAGATTCTGTTCCTGGCAGCTTATACAATGTGCTCTGTAGGAAAGTGGATATCAAACACATAATAGGACTTGAAGCACACATCAAGTGCCCCAAGCAATATACTTGCTCCAAAGCCTGTCCACTAATGACTGTAAACACCTGTGAGCAGTCCCCAAGAGCCAACATAAATGGGTAGGGTCTGGTCACCTCCGCCTGGCACAGGTACTCAACTATGTTGGTCCCAACTGGTTAGATAGAAATCATTTGATTTTAGAAGATGAGGACTTGTGCAAAGCATGGAGGCACACTGACAATGCCATCACACACAAGTTATTTTGTATACTATATAGCCATTTACACATCAATATAAATAACCCAATCCATGTTGATGCCTACATCATCTATTCATTTGGGGCTGAGGCTCATAGGTTCATTTACACAACATTGTCTGTCAAGGTTTACAAATGCTATCATCTAATTTCCCCATCAATCTCCCTATCCACTATTTAAACTTACAGGCTGCAAGTCAATGAAGGACTTTCTGGTCTCTACGAATGTGGTCGGAATGTCTTCCTGCCAACCTTATAGACTGGTGTTGGGAGGACCACTTGCAGAATTCTTAAAGCGATGTCACCTTGTGTATCTGGAAAGAAGAATGTTTAGTGAATAACTTGATTGTTTCAGCCCTAAAAATGAATGAGCATCTGAGTCACCACCAGCAGGGTCATTTCAAACTATAACTGCACTTCAAAGAAAATATATTGGGCCTGCTTCTCTCGGATGGCGAAGCAAAGTTATTTGTCCTTGAAGACTGGGATCCAGTTCTCAGTGAGTTTCCCCGAGCAGTCCAGGTTTAAAATGGAGAAGTCCTGAGCAATCTGTAGTAAAGCATTGCAGTTAATAATTAGTCTGGCTAACACCTAACTCTTGAAGCGCTCATGACCTCAGCCTGGAATGGCTCTTTGATGTTGTCGGCACAATGCGTCAATAATGAAGGGGGCTGTGCTTTCTCTGGTTGGCTCTCCTCTGTGTCTTTCTCACTCAAACACCCACACGCACAGCCCCCTTAATCGACATCCAGATCTTCAGCGCCCGGGGAGCAGTTGTTGTTGGGGGTTAACTAAGAAGGGGCAGAACGGCAGATTTTTCCACCTTGCTGGCTCTGGGATTTGAACCAGCGACCTTTTGGTAACTGGACTAATGGTTGAACAAAGGCAAGGGAGTGAGGAAATGTACCCTAGCTGCCTGTAGGGAAATCTGCAGGGAGTGATCCAGCAGCCAAAGGGTTACCAGCTACAATATCACTGTATACTACCTACTGCTGTTGTGCCCTTGAGCGAGGCACTTTACCCCTAAGTGCCCATGAGCTGCTCCCAGCCTGTGATGTGTGTTGTGTGTCAGGTTGGTCACTGTGACAGAATATCTGAATGACCAACAAAGCAAGTATGGTCAAATGAAGGCCAGACTATCTATGGTAGCTCTGCATGTAATGTACAGTGAGGGAAAAAAGTATTTGATCCCCTGCTGATTTTGTACGTTTGCCCACTGACAAAGAAATGATCAGTCTATAATTTTAATGGTAGGTTTATTTGAACAGTGAGAGACAGAATAACAACAAAAATATCCAGAAAAACGCATGTCAGAAATGTTGTAAATTGATTTGCATTTTAATGAGGGAAATAAGTATTTGACCCACTCTCAATCAGAAAGATTTCTGGCTCCCAGGTGTCTTTTATACAGGTAACGAGCTGAGATTAGGAGCACACTCTTAAAGGGAGTGCTCCTAATCTCAGTTTGTTAGCTGTATAAAAGACACCTGTCCACAGAAGCAATCAATCAATCAGATTCCAAACTCTCCACCATGGCCAAGACCAAAGAGCTCTCCAAGGATGTCAGGGACAAGATTGTAGACCTACACAAGGCTGGAATGGGCTACAAGACCATCGCCAAGCAGCTTGGTGAGAAGGTGACAACAGTTGGTGCGATTATTCGCAAATGGAAGAAACACAAAATAACTGTCAATCTCCCTCGGCCTGGGGCTCCATGCAAGATCTCACCTCGTGGAGTTGCAATGATCATGAGAACGGTGAGGAATCAGCCCAGAACTACATGGGATGATCTTGTCAATGATCTCAAGGCAGCTGGGACCATAGTCACCAAGAAAACAATTGGTAACACACTACGCCGTGAAGGACTGAAATCCTGCAGCGCCCGCAAGGTCCCCCTGCTCAAGAAAACACATATACAGGGCCGTCTGAAGTTTGCCAATGAACATCTGAATGATTCAGAGGAGAACTGGGTGAAAGTGTTGTGGTCAGATGAGACCAAAATGGAGCTCTTTGGCATCAACTCAACTCGCTGTGTTTGGAGGAGGAGGAATGCTGCCTATGACTCCAAGAACACCATCCCCATCGTCAAACATGGAGGTGGAAACATTATGCTTTGGGGGTGTTTTTCTGCTAAGGGGACAGGACAACTTCACCGCATCAAAGGGACGATGGACGGGGCCATGTACCGTCAAATCTTGGGTGAGAACCTACTTCCCTCAGCCAAGGTATTGAAAATTGGTCGTAGATGGGTATTCCAGCATGACAATGACCCAAAACACACGGCCAATGCAACAAAGGAGTGGCTCAAGAAGAAGCACATTAAGGTCCTGGAGTGGCCTAGCCAGTCTCCAGACCTTAATCCCATAGAAAATCTGTTGAGGGAGCTGAAGATTCGTGTTGCCAAACATGAGCCTCGAAACCTTAATGACTTGGAGAAGATCTGCAAAGAGGAGTGGAACAAAATCCCTCCTGAGATGTGTGCAAACCTGGTGGCCAACTACAAGAAATGTCTAACCTCTGTGATTACCAACAAGGGTTTTGCCACCAAGTACTAAGTCATGTTTTGCAGAGGGGTCAAATACTTATTTCCCTAATTAAAATGCAAATCAATTTATAAAATGTGTGTTTTTCTGGATTTTTTTGTTGTTATTCTGTCTCTCACTGTTCAAATAAACCTACCATTAAAATTATAGACTGATCATGTCTTTGTCAGTGGGCAAACGTACAAAATCAGCAGGGGATCAAATACTTTTTTCCCTCACTGTATCTAGTCCAAAAGTGGCTGCATGGGACTAGATACATGGTGAATTTAAGTCTTTCAAGTTTCCAATAAGGTTGTGCTATGTGGAAGACGTAGATGCTGTTTTGCACAGGGTCAATGAAAATCAGTGTCCCCCCCCGTTTTGACTTGGTGGGAGATATGTCGACATGCCCTTGGGCAGGGTGTTGACCCTGGTTGCTTCTGTGTGTCGCTCTGAATGGGAGTCTGTTAGATGACTGAATGTAATGTACATATTGAGCGGCTTCACTGCAGGTAGATTGTATGTTTTAATATTCAATAAAAATTCTAACTTAGCTAACGTTAGCTAATGAGTGAAAGTGTCCGACACAGTCCAGAAGTGTCAGACTTAGCTAAGGTATTTATCTAGCTAAGCTACCGTTACAGACACTGACACAGTTAGCTAGCTAGTAAACGTTACCACAGCCAGAGATATTAGCACAGAAAATGGCTAGCTAGCTAACGGTTGTTACCTAACAATCAAGCTAACATTAGCTAGCTACCTAATTATGATAGGACAACCTATTTAACCTGAATGACCATCAAATTCATAATTCGTAACGTTTGTTACTTATCGTTTTGTGTTATGTAGTGGCTTTGATGGCATGCATCTAAAAAAAATTCGTTGAGTTTGCACCACCAATATTTACATGGTAAAATCGTCACTGCCATAACCCAACTTTATCAGTCAAATGTATTTATAAAGCCCTTTTTACATCAGCAGATGTCACAAAGTGCTATACAGAAACCCAGCCTAAAACCCCAAACAGCAAGCAATGCAGATGTAGAAGCACGGTGGCTAGGAAAAACTCCCTAGAAAGGCAGAAACCTATGAAGAAACCTAGAGAAGAACCAGGCTCTGAGGGGTGGCCAGTCCCCTTCTGGCTGTGCCGGGTGGAGATTATAACATTACATGGCCATTAAGGCCAGATTTTTCTCCAAGATGTTCAAACGTTCATAGATGACCAACAGGGTCAATAATAGAATAATAGAATAATATTATAATAATCACAGTGGTTGTAGAGGTTGCAACAGGTCAGTACATCAGGAGAAAATGTCACTTGGCTTTTCATAGCCGGGCATTTAGAGGTTGAAATAGCAGGTGCGGTAGAGAGAGAGAGTTGAAAACAGCAGGTCTAGGACAAGGTAGCACGTCCGGTGAACAGGTCAGGGTTCCATAGCCGCAGGCAGAAGAGTTGAAACTGGAGCAGCAGCACGACCAGGTGGACTGGGCACAGCAAGGAGTCATCAGGCCAGGTAGTCCTGAGGCATGGTCCTAGGGCTCAGGTCCTTCGGGAGGGGAGGGAGAGAGGGAGAGAGAGAGAATTAGAGGGAGCATACTTAAATTCACACAGGACACCAGATAAGACAGGAGAATAACACCAGATATAACAGACTGACCCTAGCCCCCCGGCACATAGACTATTGCAGCATAGATACTGGAGGCTAAGACCCAGCACCAACAACCCAACCTTGCTGTTTTTACAGAAAACAACCCAACTATTTACCCCAGATCAAAGCCATGCATGCAAGAAGCTTTGACCTGTCTGGTGAACAGAGATTTCTCTGTCCTCAGTTTGATTGAAGGCCTCAATCTGTATTTTTGCTTTGTAACTGATTGCTTCTAGAACGAGAGAAGGAACAACATGATCATGATGAACTACTATTTTAAAGCAATTAAATAATTAATTGTTAAAAATAATGAATGTATGGGCTACATTTGAGAATATATGCATTTGCTTACCTTATCAATCTTGAAGACAATACACTCATTTATCACTCAAAAAAAGTGTTATGAGTGAATGCACCACAAACATATTTCCAGGGTGTTGATGCATCCTCCTCCCAGCCTCTTCCAACACCACGGGTAGGGGGAAGGGTATCCATTTGCAAAAGTGAAGTTTTGCTTTGATGTCAAATCAACTCATATTGTTGCTACCTTAGCTGTTGTGCTAGCTAACATACTACTGAACCGTGACACTAGCATATTGACATGCATATTGATATTAAGACAGCAATGTATTCACCTAAAAATGTAAGTGTTTAGGCAAATCATTAGTTAGCTAGCTACCTAGCTAAGCGCTAGCCAGTCAGTGGCGCTGACAGATTGAAACTGGTATCAGCAAAGGTTTGCCGCAACAAATTCATTTTTGTGTGGGGATCTATTTTCTTGTAACTGGATGTGATACCTAGCTTAGAAAGAATGCATTAATGATTAAACATAAAAGGTTTGTACTGTACTGATATAAATTGTTTAACCTAACAAGCTGTGATTAATGTGAGGAGCTGTTTTAGGGAGTAGGGGGAGATAAGAACTTGTGTCTCAAAATCTTAGACTACACTGCCTCTTTGTTGTCTGTGAACCGTCCAAGGACGTAGGTACATAGAGTACAGGGGAACGGTGTCTATGGGTGCTGACTCGAGACGGGTATGATGATAACAACTTATGCCTGGCAACAGTGTGCAACGGTGGAGCGCCAAGGGGCTGGGACCAGCCTGTGCGCCAACGATTGGCTGAGTAAGTCTAAACCACGCTCAGTCTCTACTCTTATTGGCCAGCAGGGAGCGGGACTATCTCTGTCAGAGTATTTGAAGAAGAGCCTGTAACAATGGATCAGTTCTCTGTCTGCCCTGCGTGGTATTACAGTGAGCCCGTATACGAACTCTCATACTTACCATTTAAGCATTTGCATTAATAAATACTAGACTAACTTGGATACTGTGTAATGACCTCTTTTGTCCCAAATACCAGATTTGAATTGACGCAACTTTACAATTGGTGACCCCGACGTGATCTGGTAAAGGGACTTCGCTGGATATCGTCCGGCCCATTGGACATCTCTGTCATTGGACGGTGTGTTTCACAAAGAGTCCGGACTACTAAAAACAGGTAAGCAGACACCTATTGTTATATAACTGAAGTTCTGCACATTGGCTTTATCCAAATTAATTTTGTGAAACACCTGTTTGATGTAAGCGAACTAAATTATGAATTATTATGAGTAAATAAGAAATTGTCGCTATTGTGATATGCAAATGTATGGTAAATGTGAGTGTTAAACACTGGTACCATAGAGTATTTGTGCTACCGGCAAGGTCCGTAACTGTGGAGTACGGCTAGGTTCGGAGACAATACTGACATCTATCGGCAAGGTCCGTAACTGCGAGAGTACGGTTAGGTTCGAAGATACAGGGAATAATTGACTTAAGTAATTGCTATCGGCAAGGTTCGTAACTACGTCAGTACGGCTAGGTTCGAAGAATTATACCGGCAAGGTCCATAACTTCAAGGGTACGGCTGGGTTCGGGAAATTTTAGATAATACTGGCGACTGGCAAGGTCCGTAACTTAGGGGTGCGGCTAGGTTCAGCTGAGTATTTTTATTTTATTTTTTTAGATAGGGAGAAAAATAGTAGGCGAGGTTGAATTTGATAATGTAAAGGTAAAATAATGAATAACTAGTATGACTAAACTGAAATGTTTGAACTGATATAATTGAACTGTAACGTTTGATGTTTGACATAGCATAATACTGGTTTTAAATAATTATGTTGAAGCAATTTGGTTTATTATTTGATTTAACGTTTGATGTTTGACATAGCATAATACTGGTTTTAAATAATTATGTTGAAGCAATTTGGTTTATTATTTGATTTAACGTTTGATGTTTGACATAGCATAATACTGGTTTTAAATAATTATGTTGAAGCAATTTGGTTTATTATTTGATTTAACGTTTGATGTTTGACATAGCATAATACAGGTTTTAAATAATTATGTTGAAGCAATTTGGTTTATTATTTGATTTAACGTTTGATGTTTGACATAGCATAATACTGGTTTTAAATAATTATGTTGAAGCAATTTGGTTTATTATTTGATTTAACGTTTGATGTTTGACATAGCATAATACTGGTTTTAAATAATTAAATTGAAGTAATATGGTTTATCGTTTGAGTTGACATAACAACCCTTGGTTAAATAATTGAAACACTTTGGTTTATTCGTTCGATTTACCATTTGATGTGTGGCGTTTGATTTGACATAACAACCATTGGTTAAATAATTGAAACACTTTGGTTTAATCGTTCGATTTACCATTTGATGTGTGGCGCTTGATTTGACATAACAACCATTGGTTAAATAATTGAAACACTTTGGTTTATTCGTTCGATTTACCATTTGATGTGTGGCGCTTGATTTGACATAACAACCATTGGTTAAATAATTGAAACACTTTGGTTTATTCGTTCGATTTACCATTTGATGTGTGGCGTTTGATTTGACATAACAACCATTGGTTAAATAATTGAAACACTTTGGTTTATTCGTTTTGATTTACCATTTGATGTGTGGCACTGTAAGAATACTGGTTTCAAATAATTAAGGCTGAAATAATCTGGCACCGAGTTTAACTAATTAGGTGGGAATAATTTGATTTAAATAAATAGATAGACGTACTTTAAATAACTAAATAACGGACGAATATTACAAATTAAAACGAAAAACATGACTACCAGTGGAGAAGCGGAAAGAATATTGAAGGCTCTAAAATCAACACTTGAAACAAACGGAGGAAAAGATGGAAAGGAATGGAGCAGGCGAGGAGAGAAACTATATAAGGAATGGATAGACGATGGTTGTATACTGTCCCCCGAGGGAGTGCCTGTAGGAGGCGAACCAGGGAGAATACTGGAGACGTTGAAGCGGAAAACCCAGAAAGCAGAAGGTGAATGGAAGAATGAAGGAGAGCCCCGCAGAGGCAAGATTAAAGACGCAATGGAGAAAGCAAAGCTAAAGGAGCGGATTGGCCTAGCAATGCTTGGAAAATTTAAGAAACTGTGGGAGGAGAAAACAGGACAGAAGGAAAGGACCCGTTTATACCCACCCCTACCACCACCATATGACGACCACCCAAAAACAATGGCTCCGGTTCTGGACATAGCGGGAAAAGTCCACTATCAACAAAGGACAGATGAGGAGGAAGAAGGAATGTGGGTCAGAAAGAGTGATATGACTGACAGAAGGGGAGAAGTGGATGTACTTCTAAAAGCTGCAAAAGCGCTAGAAAAAGGAGTGTTTGAACTGAGTAGAATCGAGGGAGAGACGGGGAGCAGATGCGGAACAGAAGGAGGAGGGAGTGTTGACGGAGACGGTGAGAGTGAGAAGGAAGAGAGAATGAGCCTAACTGGAGGAAACGTAAGGGGTGGTCTAGCCCAGGGGGAGTGGCAACGAAACAAGGATGCTGAAGAAGGAGAAAGGAGGGAGAGACTTGAGAGACAGAGAGATGAAGAACGACTGGAAAAGTTGAAGATGATAAAAGAGGAAGTACGACACCAGGAAGCACAATTGCACAAGTTAAAGATGGAGCTCGAAGCGAACAAAAACAGAAGTGAAAGTGAATGCTCACCAGTAAGGGGACACTGTATTGACCTCAGAGACGGGGAAGAGAGTGAGGAGGAAAGAGTGAAACAACAAAAACTCATATGTGGAGCTTTTGATGGAGACATATGGGACAACAATGATGGACCCGCGTACCACACCCGAGCCAGGGCCCAGTCCAGAGAAGGACACAAAGGGGGGCAGTACCTGTTGAGGAAGACCCCAGGGGGGGCCTCAGTTTACAAGCCATGGGCCCACAGACACATACAGACCCTGGTGGACAATCTCCCCCAACCTGAAGAATCTGGAGACAGATGGGTGAAGGCTTTTGAGAGTCTCACCGCAGCGGATGAACTCACCATAGGTGATATGGTTACTGTAATGAACAGGTGTATGGGTGACTAGGAATGCAAAGAGATAATGACCTCTGGGGGACTGAGAGGACAAGTGGGGTCGGCTAAAAGATTTGACACCCACCGCAGTGACGTATGGGACGCCATAAGGAGGAAGTATCCTACCCAGGCCAGACCCGAACTGATGAGAACTCTGACATTGAATGACGATGAAACCATACCAGCATACATGAAGAGGGCTAAGTGCCTCTGGAGGCAAGCATGGAATGAAGAACCAGGAAAAGACACCATGAAGCACCTCTTCCTGACAAACTGCCTGGGGGGACTCCCAGATCAGGCTCAAGTTGAATGTGAAAAAGTTGTGGCAATCACCGCAAAATCGATTCCGGAATTTACCGAGATAGCACAACACCATGTGGAACGATGGAGAGAGGGTAAGCGAAAGGAAGAGGATGAACTCAAACAACTTCAGAAGAAGGTTCTGAAGAAGCAACTGACAGAGGACAAGCGAGGAAAACAAATGGTGGTAACCAGTACCCCAACATCTAATCCTACCAGGAAATGATACTACTGCTGCAGTTACTGCTGTAGTACAGGCAATGACGGGAATGATGGCACCTTCTGGTCCTCCTGGATATGGTGCACCCGCATACCAGCAACCCTATGTACCGCCACGACAACAGGGATACACCCCTAGATATGCTGACCAAGGGTGTTTTAACTGTGGGATGCATGGCCACCTGGCAAGACACTGTCATCTCCCAAGACAGGGACAACAAAGAGGGAGGGGTTACATGGGACAGCCCAGAAGACAAGCACCGAGATACCAGCAAGGACGGGGAAGCTGGCAAGGAGGAGGAATGCCAGTCCAGCAGCACCAACCACCACAACAGCAGAACCGAAAACAAGACCCAGCAGTGCCTAACGCTGCCCTCCTGCCCAGCATGTCATGGCTGGGTGACGAACACAATTACCAATGAAGCTGCCCAGAAACCCATAAGGATCCCACCACCAACATTTACACTTTCCCACCAGGTTCAGAGCCGGTAGTGACATGTTTGATTGGAGGAAGAAAACATAATATGCTGATTGATACAGGATGCACATGGTCTTCTGTACAAGCAACATATCAACTCACTACCAAAACACAAGCTTTCTCTGGGGTTTCTGGGGCTATTATGAGAAAGCCATACACAGTTCCATTGGAGGTTGTATGGGATGACCTACAGGTTACCCATCAGTTTCTATACAACCCGGAATGCTCGGTGGGGCTCATGGGGAGGGACCTGCTTTCCAAACTGGGATGTAGTATCTATTGTAACCAGGAGGGCCTACACACATCCATCACGCCCATTGATGAACTCATGCCAGTAATCATGGAAAAACTCTCCGACCCCCCTCGCATGCTATATGTGGGAACACACCTAAACGAGGAAGATGAGGAGGAAGCATATATTTACTGGCTGTAGCTCATGGATACTGACCCTGATGCTCCCCGAGTATGCAGAGAGTTCCAACTATGGAAGGCCTGGATACAGACCTTAAATGCATACTATCCACCTGAGGACCCTCCGCACATGACAATGAACTATACAAGGGACTTGGATGAAGCATATGATGAAGCCTGGGAGGAGGAAATGGACGATAGGCGCCCGATTGTGACCAGCAATCATATGTACATACTCAAAGAAGGGGTGGCTACCAGCTGCCTGGTCATGGATGGAGACGTGGTGCTCACAGACAAATGGTTTGCTCTTCCTAGTGATTCTGTGCCGCATGTTACCCTTCTCGTGGGATTTGGATACGAGGCAAGATCTCTGGGACCTGCAGTAAAGGCAGCAAGTTGCCTACGGTGGAACAAAACCTCTTGTTACAAAGTGGAAAGCGCATTCCTTGATGGAAATCAAGTATGGAGAATTAAACTCAATGTGGATGATGTGTCAAAACCAGAGGTTGTGAGGAGATCACGTTACCATGGCAGGGAGATGACTGATCATCCGGATACTCCTAACATTTTCAATCAACTACCAGAGGAACTGTGGACAACAAGTGCTGAAGATGTGGGGCTGGTTGATGTAGAACCAGTGGTTGTCTCCATTCGAAAGGAAAGTGAACTCACTGTCCCAGTTCACAAATCTCAATACCCTCTCAGTGAAGAGAAGACGAGGGGAATTGAGCCTACGATATCAGGACTCCAAAAAGGACAGGTTATATATCCAACCTGTTCTGCGTGGAATACACCCATCCTTCCAGTGAAGAAAGGTGACACTGGGAAATGGAGGATGGTGCAGGACTTCAGACCAATCAACGAAGTAACTGTACCAGATGTTCGACCTGTACCAGACCCATATCTGGCCTTACAGAACATTTCACCCACCCAAGATTGATTTACAGTTGTGGATCTCGCCAATGCATTTTTCTGCATCCCATTACATCCAGAGTCCCAGCCACTTTTTGCATTTACCTACAGAGGGCAGCAATTTACGTATTCCCGTCTTCCACAAGGCTACCGTGATTCCCCGGGAATCTTCAACGCTATCCTGAAGAGCCACTTGGAAGAACTAACATTACCTGAGGGGGTGACGCTACTCCAATACGTTGATGATCTTCTGTTGGCAGCACCCACTGCCGAGTCTTGTTTGCAGGCCACCAAGTCCCTGCTCCTGTTGGTAGCCAAAAAGGGATACAAGGTAAAGAAAGAGAAAGTGCAGTGCTGTCGGAGAAGTGTCCAGTTCCTGGGAAGAGTGCTGTCCGGGAAGGGACAAGCTGTGTCTGTGGCCCAGAGGACCTCCATCTTGGAACATCCCAAACCCACTACTGTACAACACCTTTTGTCATTTCTTGGCCTTACTGGATACAGCAGAACACACGTGCCAGAATACTGTCTTAAAGTGGAACCACTGCGGGCAATCTTGAGAGAAGCAGGAAACAGAAACCTCACAGCAGTCCTTAAGTGGACTCCAGAGGCAGAGGCAGCTTTCATCCAACTCAAACAGACGCTAGCACAGGCTGAAGCACTGTCCTTACCCGATTACACCACGCCATTCTGTTTGGATGTTTCTGAGCAGGACGGTTATGTACATTCCATCCTGTATCAGAAACAAAAGGGGGAGAGAAGAGTTTTACACTACTACAGCGCGAAACTGGACAACATTGAAACAAGACAAACTGACTGTGCCAGACACATGGCTGCCATTGCAAAAGCTATAGGTAAAACAGCCCACATTGTGATGAGACATCCACTTGAAATCAATGCAGATCATGGGGTGACCGCTTTTATAGGCTCCAAACTTTTCACACTGTCCAGTAAAAGAAAATCCAGCATAACAAAGGCCATCACTGCAAAGCACATTACATATGTGACAGCAGCAACCAATATGACCGATGGTATGGGTCTTGGAGAACCACATGTCTGTGAGGATAGAGCAGCCAAACAGATCAAAGTCCGAATGGACTTGCAAAACTCACCCTTGGAGGGGAACAAAATCACCCTGTTCACTGATGGATGCTGCTACAGGTCAAAGGACCCAAAGGAAGGAAACACTGCTGCCTATGCAGTGGTGAAACAAGACACAGAAGGAGGACATGAAGTAATGGAAGCAGAGAAACTTGGTCCCAATGAAGCTTCAGCACAGCTAGCTGAACTCAGAGCGCTTGAGGGAGAGCTCCTTCAGCTCAGCAAGGGAAAGAACGTGGACATTTACACAGATTCTGCCTATGCACATGGGATTGCACACATTGATGGACCACAGTGGATGAGGAGAGGGTTTGTGACCAGCTCAAATGAACCCATCAAACATAAGGTTGAAGTACAGAAGCTAATTGAAGCAATCCAGTTTCCAAAGCGAGTGTCAATAATGAAGTGCAAGGGACACAGCAGAGAAAGTACAAGAGTACGTGAAGGAAATGATCGAGCTGATCAAGCAGCAAAGGATGCAGGAGGATATACTGCTCAGCAGATGGTACAGCGAGCAACTCAAGGCCAAGAGGAACTGACGGCAGACACAGTAAGACAGTTGCAAGAAGCAGCAGATGTCTACGAACAAAACGTATGGAGCAGACAAGGAGCGAGACGAGACCACCAAGGAATCTGGAGATCTCACACAGGAAAAACAGTGGGACCTGCAAAACTTCTCAGGTCAATCATAAGGGAAGAGCACGAAAAGGCCCATGGAGTATGGAACATTTTTACAAAATCAGTGGTAAAAGCATGGTGGCATCCACACATGTTGGACATGGCAAGAGAGACATCAGAAAGCTGTGAAGTATGCAAACAGTATAACAACAAAGTGTCACTCGGAGCAGTGATAGGCAGCTTCCCAATACCTGACGCGCCATTTCAAGACATTTGCATAGATTTCACGGACATGGGACAGGACAACAGAGTGGAAGGAAAAAGATACCTGTTGGTAATGGTTGACATATTCACCAGATGGGTGGAAGCCATCTCACAGCAAGGCTGTGATTAAATGGCTGAGGAGGGACCTCATCCCAAGGTTCGGGGTCCCGCGAATGGTCCGTTCCGACAACGGTACCCATTTCAAGAATAAACACCTGAGGGAGGTAGAGCAGGCCCTAGGAATCACCCACAAGTTCGGGTCAGTGTACCACCCCCAATCGCAGGGACTCGTAGAAAGAGCTAACCAATCGCTGAAACAAAAAATGGCCAAAATCATGGCCGGAACTAAACTGAAGTGGGTAGATGCGCTGCCCCTAGCTCTAATGTCAATGAGAAACTCACCTGGGTCTGACACCCATTTAACGCCCCATGAACTCATGACAGGGCATAGAATGCCAGGACCACCAGCAGACAATCTTAGCATGCCTAGACTAGACATTGCAAAAATCAGATACACAGACTACATGCAGGCGTTAACCTCTTTTGTTGAAAGATTGTCTAAACAGGTGGTGGAGGTTCGCACTCCTGCTGTTGAAACTACTACAGCCGCCGGACTGAAGAACACGCTGCGTTTTCAATGGACTGGCAAAGAAAAGTTGATGGAAAGAGTTAATTTTGGAAAGGACGTTCTTTTTGGACCTCTACGCCTGACAGCAGACGATGTGCACTGTCTGCAACAAAACACACCGGATAAATTGTATTACATTTTACATTTTACATAGAAGGCGGCAGGTAGCTGCTGACTTCGTCGGGAGAGGTTGTGTTTTTCTCTAGCAGGAGGTAAGCTTGGCTTCTCATATGGTGTTGAGTAAAGCTTAAACCATGTATTTAGATCGTAGGTAGGTAGCTTATTTAGGTAGTTATTGTAGGTTTCCGTAGGCAATTATTGTAGGTAAGTATTGTTTACGTATTGTTTAAGTATTGTTACGGCGGAGCCCGGCGAAGCACGAGGCTAGCTAGCTAGCGGGTAGCTACTGGTAACGTTTATTGGTTATTATCTGTTTAGTGCAATGGTGAAGAGTGGTTTCCAATGTTAATGTGCTAGCTAATGTGCTAGCTAGCTAGCCAAAGTTTAATTTTTTTTTGCTGCGTTATGAAAGGAACATGACACGGACATGAATGATCTGTTTTGTGTGTTAACACACTCTTGGTATGCTAGCTAGCTAGCGGGTAGCTACTGGTAACGTTTATTGGTACTTATCTGTTTAGTGCAACGGTGGAGAGTTGTTTCCAATGTTAATGTGCTAGCTAACCAACGCTTAATTTTTGCTGCGTTACGTAAAGAAACTAGACACGGACATGAATTATCTGTTTAGTGTGTTAACACACTCTTGGTGGTTTGTTGTAACCAAGTATTGGTGCTAAACTGTGTGTTATTGGATGCTAGCATGCTAGTTAGCTATGGCGTAATAGCTAGGCATCGTGGGCTGTTGTGGTTAGTTACTGTGGGTTGGCATTGTTGTTCGGCGGTGCCGGGGTAGTACGAAGCTAGCTAACTAGCCGTTCTTCAAACAAGGTCAACACAGTGGCCATTGCTAGCTAGCCAACAGACACGGACACGAATTATCTGCTTAGTGTGTTAACACACTATTGGTGGTTTGTTGTGACCAAGTGTTGGCGCTAAACTGTGTGTTTTGGATGCAAGTGTTGGTGCTAAACTGTGTGTTTTTGGATGCTAGCATGCTAGTTAGCTATGGTGTCATAGTTAGCTAGCTGAATAAAGTGGGTTGAGTCTATTCCTTTAAACATTGAACCGCTGTGGTTCACAACCATTCTGATTTCTAAAGGTGGAAGTTGGTAGAGTTTTTGTTCGGGTGGTTCAGTGAAACAATTATAGTTGTTAGAAGTAGAAGTTTTTGGTGAGGGAGGCCCTGCTCTCTACTGTCCCAGATGTTTAGTTCATTTCATTCCGATCTCCTCTGCATTATTGTAGCCATTTGCTACAGCCTGTCAACTATGCCTCTGCCTATCCCTGTTCTCTCCTCTCTGCACAGGCTACACAAACGCCCCACACCGCGTGGCTGCTGCCTCTCTAACCTGGTGGTCCCTGCACGCACCCCACACCTGGAGTTCCAGGTCTCAGGCAGCCTCTGGAACTGCCGTTCTGCTGCCAACAAAGCTGACTTCATCCCAGCCTATGCTAATCTCCAGTCCCTCGACTTCCTGGCGCTGACGGAAACATGGATTACCACTGAAAACACTGCTACTCCTACTGCTCTCTCCTCGTCTGACCATGTGTTCTCGCATACCCCGAGAGCATCTGGTCAGAGGGGTGGTGGCACAGGAATCCTCATCTCTCCCAAGTGGACATTCTCAATTTTTCCCCTAACCCATCTGTCTATCTCCTCATTTGAATTCCATGCTGTCACAGTCACTAGCCCATTTAAGCTTAATATCCTTGTCATCTATCGCCCTCCAGGTTCCCTTGGAGAGTTCATCAATGAGCTTGACGCCTTGATAAGTTCCTTTCCTGAGGATGGCTCACCCCTCACAGTTTTGGGGGATTTCAACCTCCCTATGTCCACATTTGACTAATTTCTCTCTGCCTCCTTCTTTCCACTTCTCTCCTCTTTTGACCTCACCCTCTCACCGTCCCCCCCTACTCACAAGGCAGGCAATACGCTTGACCTCATCTTTACTAGATGCTGCTCTTCTACTAATCTCACTGCAACTCCCCTTGTTAGGCTATGGTTCAACCCAGCACTCAGAGAAACAAACACGACAAAGGGAGTGGAAGAAACAAAAATACTTTAATAAAAGTTCAAATTGTCTTAGTCCAAAAACAACTGAAGTAAAGGAACAGAGTGGGCTAGTCGGCTCCGGAGGAAGGAGAGGCTGAGGCAGGCAGGCAGGCAGGCAGGCAGACCGGCAGGCAGGAAGGCAGGCAGGTTGGGAGGTATGTCTGAACTGGAAGACAAAACAAACGACAGGTTAAGGAGAGTGGAGAGCCAGGCTGAAGACAAAGACAAAATAACTTTACTGGTGAGCCAAGTTACCGCTCTGGTAAGAACAACGATCTGGCGCCGGTGGAGAGCCATGCCCCGGAATTAGTAGTGCAGGTTGATGAGAGAATAGGATGCAGCTGCGTAGGCAGGAATCACTGGAAACAACCCGCAGCTGCACAGGAGAGGCAGATCCTGAGCACGCCCCCTGATCCACTCCAGACACACCCACATAAAGGGGACAAACACACATACAGATACAACAGACAGAGGGGACAAAACAAGGAGGAAGGGAAACAGAAAAGGGAGAGACAAGCTGCCCACATAACAGTACCCCCCTCAATGGTCGCCACCTGGCGACCCACCAGGCCTGTCAGGGTTGCCGTGATGGAAGTCCGTGATCAGCTGAGGATCCAACACAAAACGCTTAGGGACCCAAGACCTCTCCTCTGGTCCATAACCTTCCCAATCGACTAGGTATTGGAGACCCCTACCCCGCCTCCGAGAGTCCAGGAGCCTACTGACGGTGTAGGCCGGATGGTCGTCAATGAGGCGAACAGGTGGAGGTGGATCAGCCGGCGGACACAAAAGGCTGGAGGACACAGGTTTCCAGTTGGGAGACGTGGAAAGTAGGGTGTATCTTCATGGCTGAAGGCAACTTCAAACGAACCGCAGCGGGGTTGATGATGGACTCCACCACAAACGGACCCAGGTACCGAGGAGACAGCTTGCGTGATTTGGTACGAAGAGGTACGTTCTTAGACGACAGCCAAACCTCTTGACCAGGATGAAACACAGGTGCGGGAGTCCTGCTCCTATCCGCTGTCATCTTGTTCCTGTCGGTGGTCCGAGCAACGCTTCCCGAAGCGTCGCGCCACACTCTCTGGCAGCGGCGGAGGTTCTCCTGAACCGAAGGAACAGCCAATTCCTTCTCCTGAGCAGGAAACAGAGGGGGTTGATAACCCATGGTAACCCGAAGGGTGAAAGACCAGTGGCAGAGGTGGTGAGGGAGTTGTGGGCGTACTCTATCCAAGGCAGATGTTTGGCCCAGGATGATGGATGTTGAGCAGCCACACAACAAAGGGTTGCTTCGAGGTCTTGATTGGCTCTTTCTGTTTGACCGTTGGTCTGGGGATGAAACCCCTGAGGATAGACTAACGGAAGCACCCAAAGCAGAACAGAAAACCTTCCAAACCCGGGAAGTAAACTGTGGGCCTCTATCAGATACGATGTCCACAGGTATTCCATGGGGACGGAATACATGTTGGACTAGGAGGTCCGCTGTCTCACTGGCAGACGGTAATTTTGGTAATGCTATATAGTGAACAGATTTAGAGAATCTGTCCACAATGGTAAGTATAGTATCATTACCTTCAGACTTGGGTAGGCCGGTGACAAAATCCATGGCTATGTGGGACCAGGGACGGCTGGGAACTGGGAGGGGTAGCAGCAGCCCCGAAGGGGACTGATGGGAGGCTTTGCCCCGAGCACAGGTTGAACAGGCTGCCACAAAAGCCCGAACGTCAGTTTCCATTGAAGGCCACCAAAAATGTCTCCTAAGCAGCGCCAACGTGCGTCTCATCCCAGGGTGACCAGCAAAACGGGAGGTGTGAATCCACTGCAACACCTGAGACCGGACCGTCTCGGGAACAAAGAGTAGGTTGGGAGGTCCATCACCCGGTCCCGGGTCCGTGGCAAGTGCAGTCTTCACAAGAGACTCGATCTCCCACTGTACTGCCGCCACGACGCATGAGGAAGGTAGGACTGCCTCAGGCTCGCTGGTCTCCGAAGGGTCAGCAAACTGGCGGGACAAAGCATCTGGTTTAACATTTCTTGACCCCGGTCTGTATGTAAGAATAAAGTTAAACCTACTAAAAACAGGGCCCATCTGGCTTGGCGTGAGTTGAGTCTCTTAGTGGCTTGGATGTAAGCTAAGTTTTTGTGGTCTGTCCAGACCACAAACGGCAGTTCAGCTCCATCCAGCCAGTGCCGCCATTCTTCCAATGCTAGCTTGACCGCCAGCAGTTCTCGGTTTCCAACGTCGTAATTCCGTTCTGTGGGTGACAATTTCTTGGAGAAAAAAGCACAGGGGTGAAGCTTTTGGTCAGTGGGGGGAGCGCTGGGAGAGGACTGCTCCCACACCTGAGTCCGACGCGTCCACCTCCACAACAAACTGTAGAGAGGTATTGGGGTGTATCAACACAGGGGAGGTGGAAAACAGTTCCTTCAAAACCCCCTACCGCCTGCTCCGCCTCAGGGGACCACAGAAAAGGGACTTTAGGGGATGTGAGTCTAGTAAGGGGTGCCACCACTTTACTAAAACCCTTAATGAACCTACGGTAGAAGTTAGCAAAGCCCAAAAATCGGTGGAAGTTGCTTACGGGTGGTGGGTATGGGCCATTCCGTCACTGCCCGGATCTTCTCGGGGTCCGCCTTCACCTGCCCGCTCTCAATGATGAAACCAAGGAACGATGTAGACTGTTTGTGGAACTCACACTTCTCTGCTTTGACGTACAGCTTGTTCTCCAAGAGCCGTTGAAGGACTTGACGGACGTGTGACTCATGCTCCTCGGGTGACTTGGAAAACAAGAATATCATCCAGGTATACAAAGACAAAACGGTTCAAAAATCCCTAAGAACATCGTTCACCATGGCTTGGAAAACAGCAGGGGCGTTTGAGAGCCCAAAGGGCATGACCAAATACTCAAAATGTCCCAGTGGAGTGTTGAAAGCGGTTTTCCACTCATCTCCCTTTCGGATCCGGACAAGGTGATAAGCGTTCCTGAGGTCGAGCTTGGAGAAAACTGTGGCGCCATGCAGAGGTTCAAAAGCAGAGTTGATGAGTGGAAGGGGATACTTGTTTTTAACAGTTATGTTGTTTAAACCCCTGAAATCGATACAGGGGCGTAACGACTTGTCCTTCTTTTCCACGAAAAAGAAACCTGCACCCAAAGGAGACGACGAGGGACGGATTATGCCCGAGACCAGAGAATCACCAATGTACTGCTCCATTGCCTCTCTTTCCGGTCGGGACAGATTGTATAAGCGACTAGAGGGCAAGGGAGCACCAGGAAGCAGTTCAATAGGGCAATCATAAGGCCTATGTGGTGGTAGAGACAGAGCCTTGTCCTTACTGAAAACCTCTGCTAAGTCATGGTATTCTTTGGGGACAGATGACAGATCAAGAGGAGCTGAGGGATGAGTTGGGTTACACTTAGTGGGGGGAACCGCTGACCTAAGGCACTCTGAATGGCAGTTAGTGCTCCAACTGAGAATGGTGTGACGTGTCCAATCAATTTGTGGGTTGTGAAGAGCCAACCAGGGGAAGCCAAGGATAAGGGAGGTAGCTGAGCCAGACATAACTCTTAGCTGAATGCTTTCACAATGATTGCCAGAAATCACTAGGGAAACGGGGGTGGTTTGATGAGTTATCTCCGCAGGAGGCGCCCATCAAGGGCTGTGACCCGAATGGGGGTAGGTAGTGGCTCCATGGGGATACGAGCTTGTGTAACGAACTGGTGGCTAATAAAGTTGTCTTCTGCACCTGAGTCTATGAGAGCTGAGAGTGGCAGGGAATGACTCTGGAAACGTAAGGTTACAGGTACTTGTAATCGGGGAATGATGGGTTCAGGATCTAACTCTGGGCTCGCAAGTAGACCCACCGCTACGAGCGAGCCTTGTCTTTTGGCCGCTTAGGGCATGTAGCCAGAATGTGTGTGGCGTCTCCACAGTACAGGCACTCACCCGCCTGGAGGCGCCGTTGCCGCTCTGCTGGAGGTAGTCGAGCTCGACCCTCTTGCATAGGTTCCTCCTCTGTGCTCGGGATGGAATCAGGAACAAGAAGCTGCCGGCTCCGGGGAGGCGAGACTCGAGTGGTTGAAGGCTGGGGAACTCGTCCTCCTAGATGCGGCCGACCGCCTCTCTCCCGACGCCTCCCGCAACCGGTTGTCTAGCTTAATGGACAGGGAAACGAGAGAATGTAAATCGTGTGGCTCGTCACGAGCAGCCAGTTCATCCTTAATAGCTTCATTCAAACCGTTTAGAAATGCTCCTTGAAGTGCCACATTGTTCCACTTGGAGTCTGCTGCCAAAGTCCAGAACTCAATAGAGTACTCAGCCACACTGTTAGAACCCTGCCTCAAATTAAAAGTATCTTGGAGGAATTACCCACATGGTCAGGATGGTCAAAAACAGTCTTCAATTTAGCAGAAAAATCAGCGAAAGTCAATCCAGTCAAAGTTTGATTTGAGCATACAGACTCAGCCCAAACCAGAGCTCTCCCTCTTAACAGCCCCAGAACATAATGTACCTTAGAAGAATCAGTAGAAAACGACAGTGGTCTCTGCCAAAAAAATCAAGTCACACTGAAGCAAAAATCCCCGGCACTTGTCCAATTCTCCATTGAACGGTTCAGGCGACGTGACAGGGGGTTCCCGATGGAACGAAGCCTGCATAATGTCAGAGGAAACAACTTGGGGTGCATCAAACTGAGGGACAGAGAGAGATGGAGAGCTGATAACAGACAATTTAGAGACTTGTGTAGTTAACTGAGTCACCTGGTTCAGCAGTTGATGATTATCTTCCAAAAAGAGTCCGAATCAATTGGTCATGCTGTCCTAGCAACGTTCCTTGAGCCTGGATAGCTTGTTGGAAGCTGTCTTTGTTTGCCCCCGTGCTGTTTCTCTGTTGGGTCCATGGCCAGATCGTTCTGTTAGGCTATGGTTCAACCCAGCACTCAGAGAAACAAACACGACAAAGGGAGTGGAAGAAACAAAAATACTTTAATAAAAGTTCAAATTGTCTTAGTCCAAAAACAACTGAAGTAAAGGAACAGAGTGGGCTAGTCGGCTCCGGAGGAAGGAGAGGCTGAGGCAGGCAGGCAGGCAGGCAGGCAGACCGGCAGGCAGGAAGGCAGGCAGGTTGGGAGGTATGTCTGAACTGAAGACAAAACAAACGACAGGTTAAGGAGAGTGGAGAGCCAGGCTGAAGACAAAGACAAAATAACTTTACTGGTGAGCCAAGTTACCGCTCTGGTAAGAACAACGATCTGGCGCCGGTGGAGAGCCATGCCCCGGAATTAGTAGTGCAGGTTGATGAGAGAATAGATGCAGCTGCGTAGGCAGGAATCACTGGAAACAACCCGCAGCTGCACAGGGAGAGGCAGATCCTGAGCACGCCCCCTGATCCACTCCAGACACACCCACATAAAGGGGACAAACACACATACAGATACAACAGACAGAGGGGACAAAACAAGGAGGAAGGGAAACAGAAAAGGGAGAGACAAGCTGCCCACATAACACCCCTCCATGTCTCCGACCACTACTTTGTTTCCTTTTCTCTCTCGCTCTCCTCCCACACTACTCACTCTGCCCCTACACAGATGGTAATGCGCCGCCGCAACCTTCGCTCTCTCTCTCCCACTACTCTCTCCTCTTCCATCCTATCATCTCTTCCCTCTGCTCAATCCTTCTCCCTCCAATCTCCTGATTCTGCCTCCTCAACCCTCCTCTCTCCTCCCTTTCTGCATCCTTTGACTCTCTGTGTCCCCCTATCCTCCCGGCCGGCTCGGTCCTCCCCTCCAGCTCCGTGGCTTGATGACTCATTGCGAGCTCACAGAACAGAGCTCCGGGCAGCGGAGCGGAAATGGAAGAAAACTAAACTCCCTGCCGACCTGGCATCTTTTCACTCCCTCCTCTCTACATTTTCTTCATCTGTTTCTGCTGCTAAGGCCACTTTCTACCACTCTAAATTCCAAGCATCTGCCTCTAACCCTAGGAAGCTCTTTGCCACATTTTCCTCCCTCCTGAATCCCTCCCCCCGCCCCCCTCCTCTCTCTCTGTGGATGACTTCGCCAACCACTTTGAAAAGAAGGTTGACGACATTCGATCCTCGTTTGTTAAGTCTAATGACACTGCTGGTCCTACTCACACTGCCCTACCCTATGCTTTGACTTCTTTCTCCCCTCTCTCTCCAGATAAAATCCTGCGACTTATGACTGCAGGCCGCCCAACAACCTGCCCGCTTGACCCCATCCCCTCCTCTCTTCTCCAGACCATCTCCGGTGACCTTCTCCCCTACCTCACCTCGCTGATCAACTCATCCTTGACCGCTGGCCATGTCCCTTCCGTCTTCAAGAGAGCGAGAGTTGCTCCCCTTCTCAAGAAACCAACACTCGATCCCACTGATGTCAACAACTACAGACCAGTATCCCTTCTTTCTTTTCTTTCCAAAACTATTGAGCGTGCCGTCTTTAGCCAACTCTCTTGCTATCTCTCTCAGAATGACCTTCTTGATCCAAACCAGTCAGGTTTCAGGACTGGTCATTCAACTGAGACTGCTCTTCTCTGTGTCACGGAGGCTCTCCGCACTGCTAAAGCTAACTCTCTCTCCTCTGCTCTTGTCCTTCTAGACCTGTCTGCTGCCTTTGATACTGTGAACCATCAGATCCTCCTCTCCACCCTCTCCGAGCTGGGCATCTCCGGCGCGGCTCACTCCTGGATTGCGTCCTACCTGACCGGTCGCTCCTACCAAGTGGCGTGGCGAAGCTGTCTCCGCACCACGTGCTCTCACCACTGGTGTCCCCCAGGGCTCAGTTCTAGGCCCTCTCCTTTTCTCCCTATACACCAAGTCACTTGGCTCTGTCATATCCTCACATGGCCTCTCCTATCATTGCTACGCTGACGATACACAACTAATCTTCTCCTTTCCCCTTCTGATAACCAGGTGGCGAATCGCATCTCTGCATGTCTGGCAGACATATCAGTATGGATGACGGATCACCACCTCAAGCTGAACCCTGGCAAGACGGAGCTGCTCTTCCTCCCGGGGAAGGACTGCCCGCTCCATGATCTCGCCATCACGGTTGACAACTCCGCTGTGTCCTCCTCCCAGAGTGCGAAGAGCCTAGGCGTGACCCTGGACAACACCCTGTCGTTCTCCGCCAACATCAAGGCGGTGACCCGCTCCTGCAGGTTCATGCTCTACAACATTCGGAGAGTACGACCCTGCCTTACACAGGAAGCGGCACAGGTCCTAATCCAGGCACTTGTCATCTCCCGTCTGGACTACTGCAACTCGCTGTTGGCTGGCCTCCCTGCCTGTGCCATTAAAACCCCTACAACTCATCCAGAATGCCGCAGCCCGTCTGGTGTTCAACCTTCCCAAGTTCTCTCACGTCACCCCCCCTCCTCCGCACACTCCACTGGCTTCCAGTTGAAGCTCGCATCCGCTACAAGACCATGGTGCTTGCCTATGGAGCAGTGAGGGGAACGGCACCTCTGTACCTTCGGGCTCTGATCAGTCCCTACACCCAAACGAGGGCATTGCGTTCATCCACCTCTGGCCTGCTGGCTCCCTTCCTCTGCGGAAGCATAGTTCCCGCTCAGCCCAGTCAAAACTGTTCGCTGCTCTGGCACCCCAATGGTGGAACAAGCTCCCTCACGACGCCAGGACAGCGGAGTCACTCACCACCTTCCGGAGACATTTGAAACCCCACCTCTTTAAGGAATACCTGGGATAGGATAAAGTAATCCTTCTACCCCCCAAAATTGTAAAGTGGTTATCCCACTGGCTATAGGGTGAACGCACCAATTGGTGAGTCGCTCTGGATAAGAGCGTCTGCTAAATGACGTAAATGTGCCCCTGAGCAAGGCACTTAACCCTAATTGCTCCTGTAAGTCGCTCTGGATAAGAGCGTCTGCTAAATGACTAAAATGTAAATGTAATCTTGGTGGGAGACTGGGTGAGAGTGAAGGTGCATTCCAGGAAGTGGACGGAGCCAAGGTGGGAAGGACCAGGTGAAAGAGGTATCAAGCCACTCATTGAGGGTGAACACGAGCAAGAAGGACGTGTGGTACCACAGGACACACTGTGCCAAAGATATAGTTCCAGGGAGGACTCTAGATCAGGTACAACAGGACTTGGCAACAGAAGGAGAATGATGATGATGTTATGGTTAGGAGTGGGGCTGGCCTTATGGGGAACAGTGTTCTCAGCTCCCAATCAGTATCATAACATAGTCATTACCTTACAGGAAGGGGAGTCCCAAGTGGTGACCCTAGAACCATGTAAGATCTGGTCATGGAGGAATAGGGCTAGTGGAATTGGGGAAACTAATTGCGAATGGAACCCGAAGGGAAACTGTAATGAAATGAACCCCTATGTGTTAAAACGAGATACTTATCTGTGTGAGGGAAAGTGGTGTCCATATTGGGACTATATGATCACAAATGTTGGCACCTTCTGGGAATGGCGTAGAAGCTATACATATGCATTAACAGATGCTTCTAAAGCAGCCAGGTTTCCAATGATAAGGGGTGTGCAGGGGTCAGCAGGGGGTGCATGTAAAGGTGATGAATCCTACTAACCTTTCAGGACATTAAACCTACAGATGCAGGTGTGTATACCTTAGCAGCAATACGAACCGGACCAGATACCATGGGTATGTTTACCATTGCAGTCACACCCAAACCTCCAACTGGGCAGAGACAGACCCAGTTAAACCACACTACCACTCCAGGACCAGCTCAGCCCCAACCCACGAAGGTACCAAACCCCGTTCAGGTAGCTAATGTTAGGGATTTTACGGACAGTGACCAATTGGGTACAGAAACTGGGTATGAAGGGAGGGAAAATATGTGGTTAGCATACATGAGGTATACGGCTAGAACACTGGGCAGGCAAAATTGTGTTATCTGTGGGCATGCTAGACCCGGACTGGCAACCCACCCATTTGCTTTAGGAGAAGGGGAGGGATGGCAGTGCATACTGGAAGAGTTCTATCACTCGCTGCCAAACACCACCCTGTGTAAAGCTCTAAGTTAGATTTTTCCTGAGGTTCCACCACAGAAGGCACCAGGAGGAGTTAAGGCTTATGGGGGTAATAACAGCTGTATCACTGGGACAGGTAAGGGTGTTAACTATGGTAGATTACCATCTGGGGACTGTGCTGTAAATGTAACCATGAACAGCACTTGGCCTGTAAAAGATAGGAATCAGACGAAGGGGGTTGCTGATGTGTGGTGGATTTGTGGCCCGGATAGAAGGCTGATCCCGATTCTAAAGGGGGACTGGCAGGGTACGTGTGCTTTAGCTAGTCTAAGTGTTCCACTGACCATTATTGATGTTTCCTCAGACCAACTTTTGGGAATCGCCCAATTAACTCCGGAGAATGAGGGTGTAAGGCAGAGGAGGAAGCATAGTGCCCCATGGTCAGTGGGGGAGGAAATCCATCCTAATTTGTTGGGGGTGCCTGTGGGGGTACCATCAGAGTTCCAGGCTCTTAACAGGAACGATGGGTTATGGCACCTGGTGCCGATCATAGGTCCAGCAATAGACGCTGCTAAACAGCGATCTTGGATAAATTATATATATTATAATCAACAGAGATTTGTTAACTACACACGTACTGCCCTGACTGGAATGTCTGAGCAACTAGAGGCCACCTCTAGAGTGGCTAGGCAGAATAGACTGGCACTATATATGATGCTTGCTTACTAGGGAGGTGTATGTAAAATGTTTGGGGAACAATGCTGTATGTTTATTCCTAACAATACTAGCCCTCACGGGAGCATCACTAAAGCCCTTGTTAGCCTGGATAAGTTATCTGCAGAGATGAAGAGCATGGGTGGAGTGGAGAGTGGTGGGCTGTTCTCCTGGTTGAACCACTGGTTTGGTAAGTACTCAACTATGGTGGCTACTGGATTTCTGACCCTAATTGTTGTGTTCTTGCTTTTGATGTGTTGTGCCGCTTGTATTATCCCCTGGCTCAGAAAGTCTGTTACAGATGTTGTGCATACGGCTGGTATGATGCCCCCCCTAGTGGCTCAAGAAGGAGATGCAGACACTGAGATGAAGTTGACTGAGGATGACCCTTGGTTTGCTATTGGTGAGGATGACCCTTGGTTTGCTATAGGGTGTCAATAGGGGGCTAAAAATGTACTTCCCTGTTTGTGTTTTATGTTTAATTAATTTTGTGTTTTGTGTTCTATTAATCCTGTGTTTTATGCTTTATTAATCAAGTTAACCATTGTGAATGTTTGTCTTTCCTTATGTGAAGGTTTGACGTTCCTGGGTGGCTGGTAGCCAACCTAGTACAAGTGGGTGTAGATGGAAGGACTGAGGGTTTTTATTTTTTATTATCATTATTGCCTATTAATAAAAGTGTGATTATTTTTGTTTGTATTGTATTTTAATGAGGGGGAATCCTAGGAAAATGTTTGCTTTACTGAGTGCTTTATCTGGAAAACTTCACTGCTGACTGCTGAGATTGTGTAAATAACAGTGGACTAAATGGACAATATACTAAAAGATAGTTCTTGAGGGTAGTATTCTTTTAAAACTTTTTTAATCTACCTAGATACTTATAGGATACCCTTTCAATCAGTTGACCATTTACAGATACTATCGGCAAGTGACTCCATTTGTCTGCTTTAAGCCACATGCACTGTCTTTCTGGCAGCTGGGAAAGTCATTTCTGAATGTCAAATGCTAGTTTTAAATCCTGAAATGCCTTCTCAATTTTAGAGGCACAAGAATAAACATTGTGTTGTCAGCATACAGGTGGAGATTTACAGATCATGCTAGTTATAGTATTTGCATAAAGTTCAGCTTTCCCCAATTTACATCCCGCGCTGTTCATGCTCCCACGCTTTTTCTTCCATTGAAAATGAATGGCTTCCGTTGTTTCATCTCCCGACATCGTCCCTAGAGGATCTTGGCTGTTTCTGACTTTATGCAAATACTCTGCAATATCGCGGTGCGATTGACCAATCGAAGCTCACTATAGCTTCCAGCCCCTACTGGATTGGCTGTTGTTACATAACACTACCTACAGTGGGGAAAAAAAGTATTTAGTCAGCCACCAATTGTGCAAGTTCTCCCACTTAAAAAGATGAGAGAGGCCTGTAATTTTCATCATAGGTACACGTCAACTATGACAGACAAAATGAGAAAAAAAAATCCAGAAAATCACATTGTAGGATTTTTAATGAATTTATTGGCAAATGATGGTGGAAAATAAGTATTTGGTCAATAACAAAAAGTTTCTCAATACTTTGTTATATACCCTTTGTTGGCAATGACACAGGTCAAACGTTTTCTGTAAGTCTTCACAAGGTTTTCGCACACTGTTGCTTGTATTTTGGCCCATTCCTCCATGCAGATCTCCTCTAGAGCAGTGATGTTTTGGGGCTGTCGCTGGGCAACACAGACTTTCAACTCCCTCCAAAGATTTTCTATGGGGTTGAGATCTGGAGACTGGCTAGGCCACTCCAGGACCTTGAAATGCTTCTTACGAGCACCCTTCGGTGCCGGGCGGTGTGTTTGGGATCATTGTCATGCTGAAAGACCCAGCCACGTTTCATCTTCAATGCCCTTGCTGATGGAAAGAGGTTTTCACTCAAAAATCTCACGATACATGGCCCCATTCATTCTTTCCTTTACACGGATCAGTCGTCCTGGTCCCTTTGCAGAAAAACAGCCCAAAAGCATGATGTTTCCACCCCCATGCTTCACAGTAGGTATGGTGTTCTTTGGATGCAACTCAGCATTCTTTGTCCTCCAAACATGACGAAGTTGAGTTTTTACCAAAAAGTTATATTTTGGTTTCATCTGACCATATGACATTCTCCCAATCCTCTTCTGGATCATCCAAATGCACTTCAGACGGGCCTGGACATGTACTGGCTTAAGCAGGGGGACACGTCTCGCACTGTAGGATTTGAGTCCTGGCGTAGTGTTACTGATGGTAGGCTTTGTTACTTTGGTCCCAGCTCTCTGCAGGTCATTCACTAGGTCCCCCCGTGTGGTTCTGGGATTTTTGCTCGACCGTTCTTGTGATCATTTTGACCCCACGGGGTGAGATCTTGCGTGGAGCCCCAGATTGAGGGAGATTATCAGTGGTCTTGTATGTCTTCCATTTCCTAATAATTGCTCCCACAGTTGATTTCTTCAAACCAAGCTGCTTACCTATTGCAGATTCAGTCTTCCCAGCCTGGTGCAAGTCTACAATTTTGTTTCTGGTGTTTGACAGCTCTTTGGTCTTGGCCATTGTGGAGTTTGGAGTGTGACTGTTTGAGGTTGTGGACAGGTGTCTTTATACTGATAACAAGTTCAAACAGGTGCCATTAATACAGGTAACGAGTGGAGGACAGAGGAGCCTCTTAAAGAAGAAGTTACAGGTCTGTGAGAGCCAGAAATCTTGCTTGTTTGTAGGTGACCAAATACTTATTTTCCACCATAATTTGCAAATAAATTCATTAAAAATCCTACAATGGGATTTTTTTTTTTTCTCAATTTGTCTGTCATAGTTGACGTGTACCTATGATGAAAATTACAGGCCTCTCTCATCTTTTTAAGTGGGAGAACTTGCACAATTGGTGGCTGACTAAATACTTTTTTTCCCCACTGTAGCATGCTGTCAGCTTGCTAGCAACCACATGACGAGCCACTCTGGACAAAGCTTGCGTGGCTAGGCGAAGCTTCACTAGTTAGTGGATCTCGTCCGTTACATATGAGCACGATGCACTATGATGCACTCACAGAGTATCAGCACATGTGCATGGGTGCACTTCAATAGCTACAACGTGATAGCTGCAGGACCTGAAACAGCAGAAAAGTTTAGTCTTGCACTTCAATGCTCTTGTTGTTGTGGAAATCAACCCAATATTGCTGTTTTCTTTGTACATCTCTATCTTGAAAGCAATTTTTTTGTAATCTATGCAAAAGCAGGGATTGGTCAACAGTGTCGAAAGCTTTCAATTAATTAGTCAACAAAAAGTGAAATACAATGCTGTTTATTGTCCTGTGCATCCGGAAGATGACTGGTAACCTTGGTTGCAGCTGGGATTTTACTATGTTTAGCTCTGAAACCAGACTGGTTTTGGGATTAAATACAATTATTTTAGAGAAAATCTATCAGCTGTGAATTCACCAGGTTTTTGAGTTTTAAAACTCATGTAGCCATTGGGTTAACTTTTGGAAACACAGCATTGTATTGTATTGTATTGTAGAGTATTGTAGAACACTAGTGTCATGACTTGCTCTCATGGGTTGAGGATCAAAGATTCCTGCTATGCAAAGGTTTGAACACCCCCTTTCCTGGGGGCCAGTTTTATGACCGGTCGTAAATACAGTGCAGACTTTCTTTTCCTTGCCATGAAGTATTGGTAGAAAGGACCCCTTTGTTAACAAAGGAAGTCTTCCCGCCAAAACTCCAACATCCAAAAGTGGATAATGAAACAATATTCCTACTTAAAAGTATGTGGGAAATGGTTGTTGGGGACTTAAAGAACAATCATGTCAAATTCGTTACTATGTTGTGATGTCATTAAAGACGGTGGAACAACATAACTGGGGCCCTTATGCACTACCCTCCGTAGCGCCTTACGGTCGGATGCCGAGCAGTTGCCATATCAGGCGGTGATGCAACCGGTCAGGATGCTCTCGATGGTGCAGCTGTAGAACTTTTTGAGGATCTGGGGACACATGCCAAATCTTTGTCTCCTGAGGGGGAAAAGGTGTTGTCGTGCCCTCTTCATTACTGTGTTGGTGTGTTTGGACCATGATAGTTTGTTTGTGATGTGGACACCAAGGAACTTGAGACTCTCGACCCGCTCCACTACAGCAATGTCGATGTGAATGGGGGCGTGTTCAGCCCTCCTTTTCCTGTAGTCCACGATCAGCTCCTTCGTCTTGCTCACGTTGAGGGAGAGGTTGTTGTCCTGGCACCACACTGCCAGCTCTCTGACCTCCTCCCTATAGGCTGTCTCATCGTCAGTGATCAGGCCTACCACTGCTGTGTCATCAGCAAACTTAATGATGGTGTTGGAGTCGTGCTTGGCCATGCAGTCGTGGGTGATCAGGGAGTACAGGAGGGGACTAAGCACGCCCCCCTGAGGAGCCCCCGTGGTGAGGATCAGCGTGGCAGATGTGTTGTTGCCTACCCTTACCACCTGGGGGCGGCCCGTCAGGAAGTCCAGGATCCAGTTGCAGAGGGAGGTGTTTAGTTCCAGGTTCCTTAGCTTAGTGATGAGCTTTGTGGGCACTATGGTGTTGAACGCTGAGCTGTAGTCAATTATACTCCATTGATTATAGACTCAAGACTATAGGTCACTACTACAAAGGCATATGACAATGCGATCCAGTATGTAACAAAACATGATAGACAAGTCTGTCAGTCATGTTCTTGACAAGCCAAAGAACATCAACCACGCAAAACCGTAATACACGTACATGTAGCCTATCGTTTGCATCGTCGCTTAGATACCAGATACAAACACAATGGAGTATTATGACCTCAGAAGAGTCTGTTTGGCATGTTTGAGCTCCTTCACATTGCTTCGGCTGTCCGTGTAATTATATACAGGGATGCAAACTTTTTACACGGAAACACGCAGAAGATCCGTGTAAACTGTATGAAAATGTGTCTATTTCAGAGTGGGGTTGTCACAATACCAACATTTTACTAACGATGCGATACCAGGCCAAGTAAACCACAGGGTTTTCCCCCAATTGTGTTTATACAGGATGTACCGCCCCCACATACCGTCAACCAATCATGCCAATGCGGAGCTATGCGGAGCTATAGTATATGGAGCCCTCTGCATTGTGACAAAATTTGGGAGGTGCCCGGCGATGTTGTACAGAGCTCGATTTGGCCTCTGCAAGCCTCCGGAGGCTCCACAATTGCGTCACACCCTCCGTATGGAGCCTCCGGATCGCATTGCCAAATCAAGCATAAATTGGCTTTTACTCCCTCTCCCACACACATCCTCTTTCTCGCTAAAACACACACCACTCTCTATTTCTCTCTCTCTCACACACACACAGCTCCCAAAAAGTAGGCACCAAACACTAGAAAAAGATCATTAGAATTACATTGATTAGGCATATGCATCTTAACTTTGAAGCATCTCTTTGAGTAGGCCATCTATCCGTTTTCCGTTTTTCATGTGCCATCCATTTCTGCATAACCAAGGTACCATGTTGTTAGCTAGCTAGCCAGGTAACATGACTATACAAGGTCGTTTGTTATCAAACCAAAAACTTGCGGCCTGCGACATGGTTTATAAAATTATATAAAATGTGCGGCAATTCACGGTATAAAGGGGAGAAGGTAGCTCCGGTAATATGGGGCATAACTTTTGAGTGGTTTTCAGTGATGTAAAGGCGCAAGTCTGACTTTCACTGTGCTCCATTTTTCCTCTATGGCAGTGGCACTCAGAGGCTGCTTGACAGCGAACCCTAGTCAGACTGGCCTGCTTGTTCTTACAGGAGAGAATGGAAATATACTGTACGAATCCACTTTGCTCACGCTGCGAGCCACTCCAATAATTAAACAAATGTAACAAAAGAAACCCCATTACTGCCTGCACACCCCAGCTCACAATCACAGCTAAATAACATTTGAAAACGGATGGAGATGCGAATGGATGGAGAGACGCAGCTGAGTGGGATAATGGCTGGTTTGGGGATGCGACTGGCTGCTCACAGCTGTCACACATAATATTGGATGAAGCACTCATTCTGATATAACATATCTGAAATCACGTTGTGAACTCTGTTTGATAATCTATTTGTAGGACTCGTAGGGATGCATTCTGTGCTCAGTCATTGATTTCGAGAGAGAAGGTAGTGATCACACAGGGAGAAAATATTTTATAGCTCAATGGGTGATACACTCTCTCCGTCTTTGCACTTTTCGTGAGAACCCCCAATCCCCAAAGTTATTTTTTTTAAGGATCAACACGATTCACGTGGATGACCTATTTTTACATCAACACGGCGAATATCACTGAAAAGTGATGAGTTTGCATCCCTGTATATACAGTGCATTCGGAAAGTATTCAGACTCCTTGACTTTTTCCATATTTTGTTATGTTACAGCCTCATTCTAAAATTGACAAAATATTTTTCCCCCTCATCAATCTACACACAATACCCCATAATGACAAAGTGAAAACGGATTTGTAGAAATTTTTGCAAATGTATACAAAATAAAAAACGTAAATAATTCATTTTCATTAGTATTCAGACCCTTTACTCAGTACTTTGTTGAAGCACCTTTGGCAGCTATTACAGCCTCGAGTCTTCTTGGGTATGCCGCTACAAACTTGGCACACCTGTATTTGAGGAGTTTCTCCCATTCTTCTCTGCATATCTTCTCAAGCTCTGTCAGGTTGGATGGAAAACGTCACTGCACAGCTATTTTCAGGTCTCTCCAGAGATGTTCGATCAGGTTCAAGTCCGGGCTCTGGCTGGGCCACTCAAGGACATTCAGAGACTTGTCCCGAAGCCACTCCTGCGTTATCTTGGCTGTGTGCTAGGGGTCATTGTTCTGTTGGAAGGTGAACCTTCACCCCAGTCTGAGGTCCAGAGCACTCTGGAGAAAGTTTTCACCAAAGATCTCTCTGTACTTTGCTCCGTTCATCTTTCCCTTGATCCTTACTAGTCTACCAGTCCCTCCCACTGAAAAACATCCCCACAGCATGATGCTGCCACCACCATGCTTCACCGTAGGGATGGTGTCAGGTTTCCTCCAGACGTGACGCTTGGCATTCAGGTCAAAGAGTTAATCTTGGTTTCATCAGACCAGAGAATCTTGTTTATCATGGTCGGAGAGTCTTTAGTTGCCTTTTGGCAAACTCCAAGCGGGCTGTCGTGTGCCTTTTATTGAGGAGTGGCTTCCGTCTGGCCACTCTACACGCTGCAGAGATGGTTGTCCTTCTGGAAGGTTCTCCCATCTCCACAGAGGAATTCTGGAGCTCTGTCAGAGTGACCATCGGGTTCTTGGTCACCTCACTGACCAAGGCCCTTCTCCCCTGATTGCTCAGTTTGGCCGGGCGGCCAGCTCTAGGAAGTGTCTTGGTGGTTCCAAACTTCTTCCATTTAAGAATGATGGAGGCCACTGTGTTCTAGGGGACCTTCAATGCTGCATAATTTTTTTAGTACCCTTCCCCAGATCTATGCCTCGACACAATCCTGTCTCGGAGCTCTACGGGCAATTCCTTCGACCTCATGGCTTGGTTTTTGGTCTGACATGCACTGTCAACTGTGGGACCTTACACAGACAGATGTGTGCCTTTCCAAATCATATCCAATCAATTGGATTTACCATAGGTGGACTCCAATCAAGTTGTAGAAACATCTCAAGGATGATCAATGGAAACAGGATGCACCTGAGCTCAATTTCGAGTCTCATAGCAAAGGTTTTGAATACTTATGTAAATGTAAGTAAGTTTTTTATTTGCAACGAACCAAAAAATAGATGTTTTCACTTTATCATTATGGTGTATTGTTTGTAGATTTATGAGGATTTTTTTTTCTTTTAATCCATTTTAGAATAAAACTGTAACGTAACAAAATGTGGAAAAAGTGAAGGTCTGAATACTTTCCGAATGCACTGTAAACCTGAAAGGCTTTGAGAAATAGCAGCATCATGACATGGCTGAAAAAACACGTGTGTTCAGTAGGTGGAAAATGTTTTGAAACAATGTGAAACGGGAAGGTACTCCCTGAACTCGTCCAACAAGAACAGATTTCATTTTCAGGTTTTTTTGGGCTACGATGTGCCCTACAACATGACCCCATCTTAAAGTCTGTTGAGTAGGTTTGAGAACAGGGTTGCATTCATTAGGCACCAAACGGAAGAAGAGAGACTGAAACAGGGAGGGACTACCTGAATGTGTCCAACAAGAAATTCTTATTAAAAAAAATCTGTTGCTACGAATATGACCCAGGTGTCCTAAAAAACACAGGAAATAGATGGCTGAAAATGACAGATCCTCAGGTAGGCGGGGCATGCGTGTTGCTAATTGGATGAGAGCAGGCCTGCGAAGCCCGTGTTTCTTTTGGTGGGCTGCAGTCAACACTGGGTGGGTGGGAGTAGGACTTCACACTGAATGTGTGCTAGGTGTGTAAGGTCAGAGGGTTATTCCATTGAGTCCATTTAAGCCATTAGCGAGGTGTGTTTGACAGGTCAATATAAATATTTCTGCAGTTGTAACGTTAATGGGAAAAACGACAGGCACAAGCAAGAGTATGAAAGAGTTGCAGGAGTAAAATGAAAGCAATCAATCCAGGATGCACTTGAGTTCAATTTCATAGCAACAGGTCTGAATACTTACAATGGCTTGCGAAAGTGTTCACCTCCATTGGCATTTTTCCTACTTTGTTGCATTACAACCTGGAATTAAAATTGATTTTTGGGGGGGTTTGTCTCATTTGATTTTCACAACATGCATACCACTTTGAAGATGCAAAATATGTTTTATTATGAAACAAACAAGTAATAAGACAAAAAAACAGAACTTCAGCGTACATAACTATTCACCCCCACAAAGTCAATACTTTGTAGAGCCACCTTTTGCAGCAATTCCAGCTGCAAGTCTCTTGGGGTATGTCTCTATAAGCTTGGCACATCTAGCCACTGGGATTTTTGCCCATTCTTCAAGGCAAAACTGCTCCAGCTCCTTCAAGTTGGATGGGTTCCGCTGATGTACAGCAATCTTTAATTCATACCACAGATTCTCAATTGGATTGAGGTCTGGGCTTTGACTAGGCCATTCCAAGACATTTAAATGTTTCCCCGTAAACATTTACATTTACATTTTAGTCATTTAGCAGACGCTCTTATCCAGAGCGACTTACAGGAGCAATTAGGGTTAAGTGCCTTGCTCAAGGGCACATTTACGTCATTTAGCAGACGCTCTTATCCAGAGCGACTCACAAATTGGTGCATTCACCCTATAGCCAGTGGGATAACCACTTTACAATTTTTTTTTGGGGGGGGGGGGGGGGGTAGAAGGATTACTTTGTCCTATCCCAGGTATTCCTTAAAGAGGTGGGGTTTCAAATGTCTCCGGGAAGGTGTGGTGAGTGACTCCGCTGTCCTGGCGTCGTGAGGGAGCTTGTTCCACCATTGGGGTGCCAGAGCAGCGAACAGTTTTGACTGGGCTGAGTGGGAACTATGCTTCCGCAGAGGAAGGGGAGCCAGCAGGCCAGAGGTGGATGAACGCAATGCCCTCGTTTGGGTGTAGGGACTGATCAGAGCCCGAAGGGTACAGAGGTGCCGTTCCCCTCACTGCTCCATAGGCAAGCACCATGGTCTTGTAACGGATGCGAGCTTCAACTGGAAGCCAGGGAGGTGCGGAGGAGGGGGGGTGACGTGAGAGAACTTGGGAAGGTTGAACACCAGACGGGCTGCGGCATTCTGGATGAGTTGTTAGGGGTTTAATGGCACAGGCAGGGGAGGCCAGCCAACAGCGAAGTTGCAGTAATCAGACGGGAGATGACAAGTGCCTGGATTAGGACCTGTGCCGCTTCCTGTGTAAGGCAGGGTCGTACTCTCCGAATGTTGTAGAGCATGAACCTGCAGGAGCGGTCATCGCCTTGATGTTAGCGGAGGAACGACAGGGTGTTGTCCAGGGTCACGCCTAAGGCTCTTCGCTCTCTGGGAGGAGGACACAACGGAGTTGTCAACCGTGATGGCGGAGATCATGGAACGGGCAGTCTCTTCCCGGGAGGAAGAGCAGCTGCCGTCTTGCCAGGGTTCAGCTTGAGGTGGTGATCCGTCATCCATACTGATATGTCTGCCAGACATGCAGAGATGCGATTCGCCACCTGGTTATCAGAAGGGGGGAAAGGAGAAGATTAGTTGTGTATCGTCAGCGAGCAATGATAGGAGAGGCCATGTGAGGATATGACAGAGCCAAGTGACTTGGTGTATAGGGAGAAAAGGAGAGGGCCTAGAACGAGCCCTGGGGACACCAGTGGTGAGAGCACGTGGTGCGGAGACAGCTTCTCGCCACGCCACTTGGTAGGAGCGGCCGGTCAGGTGGACGCAATCCAGGGAGTGAGCCGCGCCGGAGATGCCCAGCTCGGAGAGGGTGGAGAGGAGGATCTGATGGTTCACAGTATCAAAGGCAGCAGACAGGTCTAGAAGGACAAGAGCAGAGGAGAGAGAGTTAGCTTTAGCAGTGCGGAGAGCCTCCTGAAGAGAAGAGCAGTCTCAGTTGAATGACGCAGTCCTGAAACCTGCACTGATTTGGATCAAGAAGGTCATTCTGAGAGAGACTAGCAAGAGAGTTGGCAAAGACGGTATGCTCAATAGTTTTGGAAAGAAAAGAAAGAGATATGGTCTGTAGTTGTGACATCAGTGGGATGAGAGTTGGTTTTTTGAGAAGGGGAGCAACTCGCTCTCTTGAAGACGGAAGGGATATGGCAAGTAGTGGTCAAGGATGAGTTGATCAGCGAGGTGAGGTAGGGGAGAAGGTCACCGGAGATGGTCTGGAGAAGAGAGGAGGGGATGGGGTCAAGCGGGCAGGTTGTTGGGCGGCCTGCAGTCACAAGTCGCAGGATTTTATCTGGAGAGAGAGGGGAGAAAGAAGTCAAAGCATAGGGTAGGGCAGTGTGAGTAGGACCAGCAGTGTCATTAGACTTAACAAACGAGGATCGGATGTCGTCAACTTCTTTTCAAAGTGGTTGACGAAGTCATCCACAGAGAGAGAGGAGGGGGGAGGATTCAGGAGGGAGGAAAATGTGGCAAAGAGCTTCCTAGGGTTAGAGGCAGATGCTTGGAATTTAGAGTGGTAGAAAGTGGCCTTAGCAGCAGAAACAGATGAAGAAAATGTAGAAAGAGGAGGGAGTGAAAAGATGCCAGGTCGGCAGGGAGTTTAGTTTTCTTCCATTTCCACTCCGCAAATGCCCGGAGCTCTGTTCTGTAAGCTCGCAATGAGTCACTCAAGCCACGGAGCTGGAGGGGAGGACCGAGCCGGCCGGGAGGATAGGGGACACAGAGAGTCAAAGGATGCAGAAAGGGAGGAGAGGGAGGGTTGAGGAGGCAGAATCAGGAGATTGTAGGGAGAAGGGATTGAGCAGAGGGAAGAGATGATAGGATGGAAGAGGAGAGAGTAGTGGGAGAGAGAGAGCGAAGGTTGCGGCGGCGCATTACCATCTGTGTAGGGGCAGAGTGAGTAGTGTTGGAGGAGAGCGAGAGAGAAAAGGAAACAAAGTAGTGGTGGAGACATGGAGGGGAGTTGCAGTGAGATTAGTAGAAGAGCAGCATCTAGTAAAGATGAGGTCAAGCGTATTGCCTGCCTTGTGAGTAGGGGGGACGGTGAGAGGGTGAGGTCAAAAGAGGAGAGGAGTGGAAAGAAGGAGGCAGAGAGAAATGAGTCAAATGTGGACATAGGGAGATTGAAATCCCCCCAAAACTGTGAGGGGTGAGCCATCCTCAGGAAAGGAACTTATCAAGGCGTCAAGCTCATTGATGAATCTCCAAGGGAACCTGGAGGGCGATAGATGACAAGGATATTAAGCTTAAATGGGCTAGTGACTGTGACAGCATGGAATTCAAATGAGGAGATAGACAGGTGGGTTAGGGGAAAATTGAGAATGTCCACTTGGGAGAGATGAGGATTCCTGTGCCACCACCCCTCTGACCAGATGCTCTCGGGGTATGCGAGAACACATGGTCAGACGAGGAGAGAGCAGTAGGAGTAGCAGTGTTTTCAGTGGTAATCCATGTTTCCAGTCAGCGCCAGGAAGTCGAGGGACTGGAGGTTAGCATAGGCGGGGATGAAGTCAGCTTTGTTGGCAGCAGAACGGCAGTTCCAGAGGCTGCCTGAGACCTGGAACTCCAGGTGTGGGGGTGCGTGCAGGGACCACCAGGTTAGAGAGGCAGCAGCCACGCGGCTGTGAGGCGTTTGTGTAGCCTGTGCAGAGAGGAGAGAACAGGGATAGGCAGAGGCATAGTTGACAGGCTGTAGCAAATGGCTACAATAATGGAGAGGAGATCGGAATGAAATGAACTAAACATCAGGGAGAGGAGAGAGCAGGGCCTCCCTCACCAAAACTTCCACCTCAGAAACTATAATTGTTTCACTGAACCACCCGAACAAAAACTCTCCCAACTTCCACCTTTAGAAATCAGAATTGTTGTGAACCACAGCGGTCAATGTTTAAAGGAATAGACTCAACCCACTTTTATTCAGCTAGCTAACTATGACACCAAGCTAACTAGCATGCTAGCATCCAATAACACACAGTTTAGCACCAACACTTGGTCACAACAAACCACCAATAGTGTGTTAAACACTAAGCAGATAATTTGTGCCGTGTTAGTTCCTTTCATAACGCAGCAATAAGATGGCTAGCCTAGCACAAATATATTGTATTTAGCTGCCACAGTACAGCACACAAGGCTATGTGTTGACTCTGTTCAAAAAGGCAGCTAGCTAGCTTCACACTGGCACCGCGAAGACAATGCAACCTACAGTAACTACCCACAACAGCCCACTATGCTAACTATGAATTCATAGAGTAGTGTATTCATTAATAAATATGTATAGCTAGCTAGCATGCTAGCATCCAATAACACACAGTTTAGCATAATGCTTTGTGCTGACTAACATGCACTAGCATCAAATAACACTTACACAATTGTACAAATGGCCTGTAGGTAGCCAGCATGCTAGCATCAATAACACAGTTTAGCACCAATACTTAGTTTAACAACAAACTAACAGTAGAGGCTAACACCACTAAACAGATAATTTTGTGTATTAGCAATTCGTTAGCTATTCTTTTACAAATATATTGTATTTAGCAGCTACAGTACAGTTAGCTCAAAATCATGTTAACAAACTAGCTGGCTGCTTCTGTAATGACTTTGTTGGAAAGCAAGCTAGCTAGCTCAAGCGCCTACAATAGCCACCCACAGCAGCCCACGGTGCCTAGCTATAGGCGCTTTAGCCAACAAGCATGCATCCAATAAACACGGTTCGGCACCAATGTAGTAACAACCAAAGCGACCGATAGTATTTTGTTGCATAAACAGATAATTACGTGTCTGTCGTTCCTATCATAAGCGCAGCAATAATTAACGTTATTCAAGCTAGTACAAATATATATTGTATTTAGCTATCTTTATTTGAATTAGCTAAGTATTGATTGGCTACTGTAGTTGACTTTTTATGAGACAGCTGGCTAAGCTGCTTCAAGCCGTGCTAATCCCGGCATAGCGGAGCTATTAATGCTAACCTACAATAACTACTCCACAACAAGCCATGATACACACACTTACAATAACCAACTCGTTTCTAAATACATAGCATTAAAAGCCTGAAACCGGCCCAAGCTATATACAAGCCAAACACCCGCGCTTAACCAAGTATTTGTCTTCTGCAATCAGTAGGTGTAATTAAAATACAGTAAGTACTAACTTACCTAAGCAACTGATACCTCAGATATTGAAGTTAGAAAACTGGCTGAAATGGTAGAAGGCTAGCTGGCTTAATTACAGGTACTCTTAGCGTGAATAACATTTGAAACAGCTATCCAGTGGCATGACATCTCCAGGTGTCAGGATGAAAACATTACTCTCACAAAAGGACTCAACCAAACTATATCTCTTCAACAGTTTCACTAGTCATATTTAGGTCTACTTAAATCTCACATTCTTGTATAGAGTAATTTGAAAATAAGTTATACTACAGAACACACATTCCACAATAAGTTATATTCAACCTTTCTATCTAAGAGTTAAGCCAGTGTATTTCTCTCACTAATGAATAGGACATTAATGAATTTGTCAGTAGTTAGTTAGATCAGTCTCTTTACTTTTCTTCCAGTTTATCTTATGCAACAGGTAACCTTCAGAATCGGAATCACCGCCCGTCACAGTTGGAGTCCCATTGTAGTTTATATCACGGTTCAGACAGGCGACAGAGGACCTGGCGTTCGTCACGGGAAGTTGGCACAGAAGCCAGAAGGGATGTAGGGAGTGAGTAAGGGCTCAGGAGTTATCCCACGTCCGATGTGCTGGATCTGTGCCTCCCCCCAGTGTGGGCGTCCAGTGGCGCGGTGGTTGGTGGTCCAAGTCCTGGGGAAACACAGACACAACGGGGCGGAATGAAACCAGACAGCAGTACTGATTCAAGGGAAATCAAAATCGTGTGTAGCAGGGCAGAAGGCTGGTCAGGTTGCAGGTTGAAGGTAGTCAGGAGTCGTAATGGCAGGGCGGTCTGGATCTCCTGGGGCAGAAGGTATCCCCAGAGCAGGCAGGTCGGGGTCACAGGGAGCCAGAGGGTGAGCCAGAGGCGCAAGCAAACAGGTTCAGGTGTAGGCTTTGCGCGATCTGACACCGGAAAGGCTGAAAGGCAGGAGCCTTAAATGCTGGGAAAGGTAGTAGGTAATGCAGCGCAGCTGGCAAGAGTAATTAAATTGTTGAAACAGAGCAGGGACAAAGTGGAATGAATTTGGAAAATGCAGGTAGAGGTAAGTGAGCAGAGTGGAAGAAGAAATTAAGGTGGTAACCGGTGGGGTAGAGAGGCCGCAGCGGGAACCCCCAAAGGCGGCCCAGAAGTCCCAGAGGCAACTTCCACGCCGGGGCGGGGGAGGAGACGGAGGAGGGCTGGGAACTCCTCCAGGCAGTCCAGTGGCGTCCTCATCTCCCGGAGGAAGCCGGAGGCTGTGGTCGGGAGATGGGACCCAGGTCGAGACAGGATCAGGCACAGGACAGGAAGCCCGAGTGGGCCGGGCCCAGTTAGGGACCCCTCTGGGGCGGCCCCTCTGGATTGTGAAATTGATCAGGATGCCGTTGGTAGAAGCGGTGATGAGTCTACATCCTGCAAATACCAAATATAAGCTGGCACCCAGTCCTTTCCTCAGGTCAGCCAGACCTCCCAATCAATGAGTGCTGAGACCCCTACCTCCGTCTGGACCCGGGCAAGGCGCGGCGGCGCAGTATAAACCAGACCATCGGCGAGCCGTGGAGGAGGAGGACCAGGCGCAGCAGGGACCGGCGGACTCCTGGGCCCAGGCAGGGAGCTGCAGCAATCCGGCTGGGGGCTTGTGGGACGACCCCATGTTGGTTGCAGATGGGGCAGGCTTGAGTAAGAATTCCACGTACATCCTTCCTCAGAGAAGGCCACCCAGAACCTCTGGGCGAGCAGGATTTATAGAAGTCGGGTGGAGGCCAGGGTGACAAGCTGGCGGGAGTCATGTCCCACTGGGCTGACCTGGGACCTCAGGTCTTGAGGACAAAAGTGATCAGCTGGGCAAGTGCTAGGACCTGGCTGGTTACGGAGAGCCTCCAGCACCTGTTCCTCAACAGCCAGAGTCAGGCTGTTGATGCAGGGACTTGAGAATCGACACAGGGTCCTTGGGAGGTCAGGAAGCCGGAGTTAGCCAGGCCCCACTGGCCGGGGGTGAATCTGCGGCAGCAAAGCAGGCAGGTTCAGTGCTGGCAGTCCTCTCCCACTCCTGATCACCCGGAGTCACCCAGTCAGGCTGAGAGGTTGTGCAGGCGGGCCATGGGTAACCCAGGATGAGGTTGGCCTGGAGGGTGGGGGTGGAACTGGATAGTTTCTTGATGGTTTCCGGGCAGACCCATCGAGACCAGAGGCCGTTGACATAGGTGACCGATCCGAGTAAGTGTCCGTCCAGTGCCGGGCAGGAATAGGAGGTGTCAAGCGGAGGTTCTCAGTCCCAGTTGGCGTGCCCAGCTTGATAATCCCATTATGTTGAGCAGGCGCCCAGAATCCTGGGCAGCCGGTGTAGGCTGGAGTCAGAGGCGAGTGAACCTTATGCAGCAGGAGTTTGCAGTGGAGGACTGGATGGTCATTGAACTCAACCCGGACTCCCTTCTGCCCGGTGAGCTTGGCCCTTTAAAGGCAGTTACCACACAGTCTCCATCACCTCCTGACCGACAGAGGTTTCGGGGTAGGCGTCGCTGGCGCTCTGCAGGAGTAAGAGAGAGCTCGCCCAATCTCCATAGGCTCAGACAGTCAAGCCTGGGTGAGTGGCGATAGATGACAGGAGCCCAGTCGGATCTCCGGTGCGGTGGTAAGTGGACCTTGAAAGGCGCCCCTCTCTGACTGACGGGTCTCTGTATCCTCTGTCGATCCTGACAGTCAGTCACATTCAAGCCATCAAAAGTGGAAGGCAGTTCATGGGGAGACTGCTCGTCAGCCAGTATAGTCAGCCAAACTGGAAGAACTGCGTCCACCAACGTTGGTGTGTTCCAGGAGCCCACGTCTAGCCAGGGTTGGAGTAGTGGAATGGTCTTGCGACTGCTCATCTGCCTTGTCGAATACTGAACCCAGTTCTGAGACGCCTCTGCGGTTGGTAGATCCAGGTCAAACACCTTCAGGCATCTCCTCAGCAAACAGGTGAAGTTTGCACATCACGGGGGTTTTGACGTTCGGCAGACTCTGCTGTTCCCAGGTCAGGCTGCGGCCCGTTCAGGTGGTGATGGCGCCACCCAGCTCTGGCCCTCCGTGGCGAAGGGTCCTTGGCTGCAAGGAGGGCTGAAGTTGGCAGCTAGTCAGAATGGCGGACCTGGGTTAGATCGCGTTAGACCGCCTAAGGAGTTTCCAATCTGGAGTTCGGGCAGCCCGGCTGCAATGAGCAGGGCAGGTAACTCAGGGGGGCAGGAGCTGGTGGGCAGACTGGCTGGGAGTCAGGTTGGTAGGAGTTGAATGATCGCCCAAAGCGAGTTATTGTGCTGCTGGGACTGCTGCTGGTGCTGCTGGAACTGCTGGTCTCAGTGGCGACCTGGAAGCAGAGAGGGATAGCGCGCTCCCATGCGGCCTGGCTCTCCTCAGTGTGTTCCAGGGCGTAGCATAGCGGTGATTGCTCAGGCTCTTGGTTTCCAGCCAGGGAAGTGTGCGCTGGGTTCATGATAGTCAGATCGTGGCTGTCACTTGGTTCAGACAGGCTGACAAGAGGACCCTGATTAAGTCACACCAGAGAAAGTTTATTTAGAAGCGCAAGGGGAGGGGATGTAGGGGGTAGTGAAGGCTCAGGGGTTATCCCGTCCGATGTGCTGGATCCTGCCTTCCCCCAGTGGCAGCGGGCGTCCCAGTGGCGCCGGTGGTTGGTGGTCCAGAAGTCCTGGGAGGAAAGCACAGACCTGGCAGGCCGAGATGAGAGCCAGGCAGCAGTACAGTTCAAGGGAAATCAAAGGAATTCGTGGTAGCAAGGCCAGGCTGGTCAGGTTACCAGAGTTGAAAGTGAGTCAGGAGTCGTAATGGCCGAAGCAGGTCTGGATCTCCTGGGGGCAGAAGAGTATCCCCAAGACAGGCAGGTCCGGGTCACAAGGCAGGTGAGCCAGAAGCGCAAACAGAGCAAGTTCAGGTGTAAGGCTTTGCAGGCGATCTGGCACCGGAGAGCTGAAGAACAGGGCCGCCGTACTGGGAGGTAGTGGGTATTTTAGGCAGCTGGCAGAGTAATTAGAGCAGAGGCAGTGCAGGGACAGGTGGAGGCTAGTTAGGCTGAGTAAGTGGTGAGCAGAGTGGAAGGTCAAGGTGGTAACCGGTGGGTGAGGCCATGACAGGTTACCTGGCAGCTTTCATGTGTTATCAAATGCTGGCACAATTTAGTTTATTTATTTTAGAGTTTTGTACCTACTGCAGGCACAGTCATACCTAATGCCCACAATGAATCCATATAACCTAATTTTATTATTAAGTAAAATGCACCATAACTCATATAAAATGGTTGACTGTTCAAGCGACATATGTTTCTAATTAAAAGTATATATATTTAGATATCGCAAATAGCAGCCAAACTTACTTATACGGTTATTTGTTGATCTCAGCCTACCACTATTGCCAATATTTTTTCATCATCATCCTCATCATCATCATCATCAATGAAATCCATAGACTACCTTACTACAGTAGAACAAGTCTTCCATATTCTATGTCACCTCAGTAGCAAAGTTCCAAAAATGAGGTTCAAGAAAACCATCTCTCTTCAATGGCCTCAGCTGTAGCCCTGCAGTCAGCAAGGTCAACTGTAGCGCTAAATCAGAAACAGCTCAGCTCACAAGTTTATCTTGGTCAGTGATCTGAGCCGTTGATGAAATTAAATCAACGAGAGCTGTTGCAGTCGATGGTGTCTATAGTATCTTTACAGTACTATTATATAGAGGATAAAATTAGCTGGATGTGTTTAATTATATAGGCCCAAAAAATGTAATTGAAGAGTAGGTGTCATTGATGTTTAGCATTTAAGTTTAATAAATAATTAAATAAAGAAATCAATATCAATGACTATAGAAAAGTATTATTTGTAAATTATGTTTGAACATTTCTTATCCGTATCTTTCCAGTTGATATAACCAAACGAATAACCTGTTGCTCAAGAGCGTCACACATTCCTCCATTCATTCTCTCTATCACTTATTACCCTCCATCAAATTCCTCCTATCCATATTTCTCCATCATATTTCTCTATTATATTTCTTCCATCATATTCCAATCACATCATAATGCTAAGCTATCATATTACCTCTATCATATTTCCTCTTTATTTTCTGGGAATCCAATTGAGACCAGTGTCCCTCTTTTCCAATAGTGCCCTGTATTTATATCAGTTAACAGTCAAACGAAGCAAACGGATAAATTACATACAGGTAGAAATATATAGGGACAAAATTATTAGACTTGAACATACATTTCACAGTGAACAGGTCTTATGTTTAACCAGATCAGGCCAACCTTAACATTTTTACTGTTTCACTAGGGCTTTAGTCATCAATCTAGCAAGAGAGAAATATTTTATTAGTATAGTAGTATCTCCCCCAGGAAGCTCGACCTTCTGGCTTTCCACCTGGAATTATTCATTTATATCTGAGAAAAAAAAACACTACTCCAAACATGATCTAGTATTTGCAAAAGAAAAGTATAATACAAACCTTCTTACCTACTTACCAAACATTTCATGACATTAGTGATCAAAATCTATAAAATTTGTAGATGTCTAAATTAACATTTGGGCAATTTGACCAGTGTACATCACTCCTATAGACAATGAGAGATGGGCTATATAAAGGTCTAGATTTTTGTCGTTCTAAGACAAATGTTGACTTCTACAAAATTACTTCTTGACTTATTTTAGGGTTAAGAGAGTGTGTGAGGTTTAAACTATTGCTTTAAAGGGAAGAGAGGAGGAGAGGCGCGGGAGATCGGGGGGAGTGGGAGAAAAGGAAGGAGGAGGAGGTGGAGAGCAGCTGTATCCGGCACCATGCCCACCTGCAACAGGTAGGCCAGGCGGGACCTGTAGTGGGGACTCACTTAACACATGATAAGGGGCAGGTGAGAAGGGTGTTGCTGGGTCGGAAAGGAGGTGTTCCTGCAGGCCTGCCAGCGAGCCGAGGCGAGGAGGAAGTCTGTCCATGGGGCATTTCTGCAGGTCATTGCGATCGCCTCAGTGAAGTTAGATCACCCTCTACAATGCCAAAGCAGTTTGAGTACTGGGGACTTCTCTGTAAATCAAGGTGAGCCTCGGGGGTGCTTCTCAGCGGAGAGTCTTATCTGGGCTGCTGCCTGCGAAAGGTGCTCCTCTGTGGGAAGGAAAAAAAGAGGCCCCAGGAAGAGATCTCATATGGTAGTGATGGACCAGATCAGCTCTCCTTGTTATCTTTACCCTCTTATCTTCCCTCTTGCTCGGCCTTCCTCCCTCCTTTCCCTTCTTACAGTCTTACAGTCCTTCACAGTCATTTTCTCCATTTTCCTCAACCTTCCTCTCCCTCCCTCTTTCTGCCCTCTACCTTCCTCTCACTTCAACCTCTTCCGTAGAGCCTTGTTTAGTCAGAGCCAGATTGTGCCAGATAGCTAGCCATAGTTTGGGCCACTGCTCAACTATCTGGGTGGGGGGATACAGGACTAGTCCTGGACTCTCAGCTCACAGGGAGGGCCTGCTTCACCTGGATGGGATCGTTTGAACTAAAACATCCTTACGAAGTAGCATGGAGAGCAGCAGCATCATGCTCAGGAGGATTTTCAGGGACAGGGACTGGGAACACTTCCCATTCACATCGGCCAGGGCTGTAGTGGGCAAAGTCGAGTTTCAAGTTCCTTAGTGTCCCCATCACCCAGCAAACTATCATGGATTCAAACCACACCCAAGACAGTCGTGAAGAGGGCCACGACAGCGCTAACACTCCACCACAGGAGACTGAAAGATTTGGAGCATTGGTCCCAGATCCTCAAAGTTCTGGCTTACCGCCGAGGGCATGGCCAGTTGCATCGCCTGGTACGCGGCTGCTCGGCATCCACGACCGTAGGCGCTACAGAGGAGTAGATGCGTACGGCCCAATCACATATTGGGCCAAGCTTCCTGCCATCCAGGACCTATATACTTAGAATTGTAGGGCCCAAGAGGTAATAAAGACTCAAGTCACCCAGGTCATGGGCTTCTTCTCTCTTATACCACATTACAGCAAGCATTGCAAATTGCCAAAGTCTAAAGTCAAAGGCTCCTTTAAGCTTCTATCCCAGTGCGACTGCCTGAACAATTATTCATTAGCCACCAAGTTTCTTCAGTGACACCTCCCTTTGTTTTTACACTGAAAGTAGCCAGGAATCTGGATCGGTTTCCTTTTCTTTTACCTTACTTTTTATTATTATTATTATTTTAAAGTTTTCTTTTTACATTTGTAAAATGTTATAATTACAAAAACATTTCATTTTAATTCAATTTAATAACATACTATATCATTCAAATAAATGTGTGTTCTTGTCTAATCATATTTTTGCCAGCTAACTGGGTGGCAGGCTGCAATCAATGGCTGTAATTAAGTACAGCAGCCACCAACCATCAACATTAGTACCTCGGATAATGAGGTTAGAAGAACAGCTAGATAGTACGTTGATAGCCCCAGCTGGCTCAGTTACAGGTACTCTTTAGCGTGAAATTATGACTGAACAACTAGCCACAGTTTATAAGAAGTTACTAGTAGCTACCACCTGAGCTAAGCTGGCTTACATTAGTCCAAGTGGTGGGTTAGCTATGCCATTAGCGCGGGTCCTGAATAGAATGCCTACAATAAAAATTATCTACCTGCAATTATCTTCGTAACTACCTAAGTAAACTACCTATAATACCTAAGCTACAATACCTACACATACAATCTAAATGCATGGTTTAAACAACCTCAGCAGCATATGAAGCCAACCCCTTCCTGCATAGAAAACTGAACTCCCGATAACCTGAATAAGAGACCTTTCTCTCTTTCTATTCATCTCATTGCTTATTCAGTTTCCTTATTTTCTCTTTCCTCCATCTTTAAAATGGCTTTCTACTTGAGGATTCATGGCCCAAAGCCCACTCTTCCCAGGATAGTCTGCTCTCTCTGGTGAGCAATCCCGGCCCCTGGAGCTCTTGGAATAAACCCCCACTGATCCTCCTCTTAAAAACCTCCCTCTTAATCTCACCCTCCTTCATGGCGCTCCTCTATTACTCTCAGTATCAATGCCTGTCCAATAATCCTAAGACATTAGCTCTAGATATAATATTATTGTTCCAATGGCACATTCAATACACATTTGAGTGATCAACATACAGTAGTAGCCTCATAGGGCACACAGTTAGAGGACAGTAATTGAGAGTAACTTATTTATTGTATCCCAAACTGGTTGTTAGCCATGATGTTCTTCACAAATTCCACCTGAGCATAATACAAATGTTAGCCCTAGTAAGGGTGATATTTTATACTATATGGTATAGATTTAGCAGGGGTTGAGGTCAAATTCAGTTCAATTCCAGTCAATTCCAGAAAATCCGCCAATTCAATGCTTTGGGTGGGGAAGTAGAACAGAACCCCAGCCTCATTAAGTAGAAAACATAAAAATAGGACATACCTATTACCTTTTCCAGTCCAGGGCCTGAGTTCCTCATCCTCAGCCTGCATATGGAGCTCTCACTCTAACAGGCGTCTCCAAGTAGCCATGCAGGCAGAGGGTTGCATGATTAAATTTAGCATCTGGGACCAGCTGGTAGGCATGAGGCAGCGATCCCCACCTCTTCACTGGTACCCTTCCCTTTTCTGCTCTGACTGCTTGTGGTCCTTGCTCATGGATGCATGCCCGAAGCAGGAGGAAGTGCTAGGACAGGGCTTTATCACTCATCAGTTCCTCTCTCTTGACAGTGGGTGCAACTGCACTTTGCCTCTCTATGTTAACTAGGCACTATGTAGTGTCCCTCAACTGCTCTCCTCTGGCTATTATTAGTCATTATTTATTGCTGAATGCATTGCAGACCTGGAGACTCCCTATCATACAGGTGTAAATAGCAACTTCAATTGCCTCTGTATCGACTGAGCATACACTTAAAAATTACCTCAACTGCTCTTCCATAAGCGGTTTGTAGTCATTGTGATAGGTGCAGAGTCAGGATTAGACAGTGGTGCGGACTTTATCAGCCAAACCTCCTCCGTGTGGACAGTGGACACAGAAAGCGGCTGCTTCGCTGTGGCTGGGCCCTTGTTGGTGTCCTCTACTGCCTCCTGGCAGAGTGTGGACAGTGGAGCCGAGCGGCGCTTCCCTGGACACTTGACTCTTGGTGAGTGTCCTCTACTGCCTCCTCTGGCTGCTTCATGGCCATTTGTCAGAATGTGTGGCAACTTTAGAAGCAGCATTGGGCCGGGCTTTTATCACCCAACAGGTTCTCTCCCTGGACAATGGATGTGCCTGCAGTGATCGCTGTAGTAGCGGAGGACTTGGAAGCGTCCACTCTTTGTCTCCTCCTGTCAGTTGTGGTCAGAGTCTAGGATACATAGCGAATGGAGGCAGTGCTGCAGGAGTCAGGAGGCTTTGATCAGCTGCCATGTCCTCTTGAGGTGAGTGGACACATCATTATTTTATTTTCACTGATAACTGGACATTGGTGATTATCCTCCTACTGCCTCCCATGGCAGTTTGTGATCAGCAAGAGACAAGTGGCAGACTTAGAGCCAGCATTAGGACAGGGCATTTAGCTGCTGATCTGCCTCCAAAATCAACAGTAGCTGTGCCTGCAGTGGTCTCTGTAGCAACTGAGACCTCATAGGTATCCTCTACTGTCTCTGCTCTGTTAGCATGAAGTCGCCGTCAAGACTGTTGGCAGGCATGTAGGCAGCACTGAAGGAAGACGCCCTAGCTGCCCATCTGATTTTCTCCTTGACAGTGGCTGTGGTAGCGTAGTGGTCTCTGTGGTAGCTGGGCACTCTGTAGCTGAAACAGCAGGCTTAGAGTTTCGGGAAATTGAATGGTGCCAATGAACCGCTGGGCCAGGGGGTGGGAGGGTTAATGATAGAATCTGTCCTCTTCCTCAACATTAGATATTGCCACTGGAGCCAGCTGGAACCTCCATTGGTACCCTCTACTGCCTGATGTGGCTGCATGGAGTCTTCGTCAAAGTGGCAGGTATCGATGCAGCATTGAGAAAGATGTATATCTCATCCATAGGTCCTCTACATATACCTGTAGATACATCTGCAGTGGCCTCTATGGCAACTGGGCATTCAGCAGACTGTGGGAGTTCCAGGGACAAAGTATGAAAATACAATGAACAGCTGTGCATCCTGGTAGCGTGCTTAAATGGAGGATGCAGCATGGAAGTATTATAGGCCTCTGATTGGTAAGCCAGTGGTGGAGGAGTCAATACAGGGAGCCGCCGGAACTCCAATCGGAGGACAGTTGCTCATCTCACACATTCTGCGTGAGAGAAAAAGAGCAGACATGATAAAGTAGTACATTCAGGTACATACATACTACTGTATGGAAGTCAGCACTGCCGCCCGCCATCACATATATATATATATATATATATAGTGTCTCTAGATACTCTATTGATCTGTACCAACCTTGATCCCCTGGCCAATGAGGCCAGCTAAGTGTAAATACAGCCACAATTACGTCACTTCCTGTATAGATCTGCAGGCTGATATTACCCATGCATTTTATTGCTGTCATTTTGCCAACTTTACTTTATTTTGCTAGCTGGCAACTTTATGTTTTATTTTGTTTGTTTAATTTAAATAGTTTATATTTTAGTTTTCCATGCCCCAACTTGCCCCTCATTATTCAACTTTTTCCTCAGATAACTTTATCTGGGTATAGTTAATCAACACATGAACTTGGCCCAAATAAGTATTAGCAGTAACAGATGTCTTCTAATTTGCAGTCGCTGTATCATAATATACAGGAGGCAGTGGCCTTTGGCAGAATAGCTATGCTAAAAGGCCTTCCAGACGCAATGAATTAGGCAAGGTAATTTCAGTGTAGGAAAGGAAGAAACAGTCTGTACCCACCCCAGTAAAAGTACAGATAAATATGATAAGTATGTAATCCCCCGCCTGATCCCTTGGCGGACAACTTTCTCATAGCCTGAATAAATGCTGTTAGAATGCTCAGCAGTGTCGCTCATTCAGCCGACAGAAACTTTCAGCAGTTTTCCCCATTATATAGCGAAGTCGGAGTCTGAGTCACAGGTCTGGGTCTTCTCTTGTCTCTACTCCTCCCGTTACGAGGTCTGGGCCTTGAAGGCTCCACCGTAAGCTCAATAAATTTTAAGCCCTAGTCATTTGTGACTCCATTACCCTTGGTGTGGAGCTTGGCTTGAATCACCCAGTCATACACTGTTTTACCAGGGGGCAGGGCTACCTAGCGATTAAGGCTAATCTAAAGATAGTGCTGGCTAAAGTAAATCTGGCGAGTGAGAGTATGAGATATTATTATCCACGTCAGCTGCTTGATGTGGATGAAACAGTCAAGAGTCACCAAGTGCAACATAGCTTCAGCGATGTAAAATCAGCTTTAAGATGTATAGGCATCGGTGATTGTCTCTGGCCCCTCCCAGTTAGGGGGTGGCCAGGCTCTACAGCAGTCTCAGCACTCAATCGCTGAATTTTAAGCTGTTTCTGACCCTCCCAAAAGATAGAATTGTAGATAATTGGCCTCTTTTTAGGACTCACCCCACAAGACAGGATGACCTGACCATGCTGAGGTAGCGAGGACTCCATCACAAGCTGGAGGTGTCTCATCTTATCTACCAGCATAGATGGGCTCTTTATCCTCTATTTTACAGTAGAATAGGAGTGCAGGCCAGGCAGCAGGCTGTTTCGCCAACCTGCCAGCTTAGTAAGAATCTGCCAATGGCACAGTCAGTGTAGTCAGCTCAGCCATACCCATTGAGACTGTGTCTGTGCCTTCAGCCTAGAGTTAGGCAAAACTAAACATGGCGGTATTAGCCTTATAATCTTATTAGGATAAAGACCTCCTCCATTCCTGCCATTATTGAAAGAGATCGTGATACACCTCACGTCTCAAAATAGGAGTTACTTAATGTTAGATCCCTCACTTCAAAAAAACAGTCATAGTCAATGAACTAATCACTGATCATAATCTCTTGATGTGATTGGCCTGACTGAAACATGGTTTAAGCCTGATGAATTACTGTATTAAATGAGGCCCTCACCTCCTGAATTTTACTAAGTGACCATATTCGTGCATCCCGCAAAGGCGGAGAGTGTTACTAACATTACGATAGCAAATTTCAATTTACAAAAAAATGGGCGTTTTCGTCTTTTGACTTCTGATCATAAATCTATTACATGACCCTACTCAATCGCTTTTGCCCATAGCTTCTGTTACAGGCCTCACAGGCATATACGACGTTCCTCTCTGAGTTTCCTGGAATTCCTATCAGACCTTGTAGTCATGGCAGATCATATTCTAATTTTTGGTGATTTTAATATTCCGAGTCCACAGACCCACTCCAAAGTCTAACTAAAAGCTAACTAAAAAACAGCATTCCCCAAAGAGGATGGCTTTCCTTCAGCAGTAATAAATTCATGGGCATGCTTTTGGAAAAGATCATGACCATTAGAAAGCAAGTCGGACTCCTCTTTGGAATCTCGTATTCCTCTGAGGGCTTAGCTGTCCTGGATCACAGCTCTGCGAGGCAGGATCAGGAGAAACACTTAGAGTATTTTAGTACTATATCTCTGCAGCACAATGATAGAGAAATGTCCCATGGCCTCCTAAACCTTCAAAGCTGCATACTGGATCCTATTCCTACTAAACTGCTGAGCTGCTTCTAATACTTGGCCCTCCTATAGCCCCAGACATAATAAACAGCTCTCTATCCACGAGGGATGTGTACCAAACTCACTAAAAGTATTGATAAAGCCTCTCTTGGAAAAAGCCAAACCTTGACCGGAAAATATAAAACTATAAATATATGAATCTTCCATTCCCTCTCAAAAATTTTAGAAAAAGCTGTGCGCAGCAGCTTCACTGCCTTTCTG